>NC_143025.1:11147500-11300000 GCF_057628025.1 Oncorhynchus mykiss | reverse complement strand
ATGTAATCAAAAAATCTAATCAAACACTTATTGAGATCCCATGATCTCATGTTGCTCAACATTTCTATGGGCTATGCAATTGTGTGAAAAAACAGAGTTCTTATGGCCTCTATTAAAAAGAGGAGGATTCCATCAGCTTTCAATAGGCTAGGCCTACTATATTCATTTCTTAGCTTTCCTAATATTAAGCACATTGCTTCGCTTTACAACAGGAGTATAGACTACCTGGCTGGCATGAAAATTAGCCACGGGAAAACCGTCATCCATTCGTTATCTATGTGCCTAGATGACATGTATTTTTTTCCCCTGCCCCTATTTCAAGACAGGTGCATGATAATGGTCTATTCTAAATCAAAACAAATTTCACACAATTATTATTTAGTATACTATATGTAAAGACCAGATTAAATCAAGAATAGTCTGATGGGTGACAACATTAGCCTATCACTTGTGAATTATATATTGTCACTTGTGAATGATGCCAAGCTTGTGTGCAGTAAGGTAAGAAACAGAGCATGCCTTTTTTTAAATTTATTTTTAATCATAGTAGCACACCTTTTGTTCCCTAGCCCATATGCCTACATGTTTTGTGGCCAAATAACTTCTTTAAAATTAAGCACTTTAATTAATCCGGCCCGGTCTCACAGTAATTGACCGTCAATTAACATAAACATGTCTAGCATCTCCAGACCTCCAAGCTTACAAGGTGCAAAACTGCACATTTTAGAGTGGCCTTTTATTGTCACCAGCACAAGGTGTGTGATGATAATGCTGTTTAATCAGCTTCTTGATATGCCACACCTGTCAGGTGGGATGTATTGTCTTGGTAAAGGAGAAATGCTCCCTTACTAGGATGCAAACAAATTTGTGCACAACATTTTAGAGGAATAAGCTTTTAGTACGTATGGAACATTTTTTATGTTCTTTATGATCTTATAGCTCATGAAACATGGGACCAACACTTTATATGTTGCGTTTATATTTTTGTTCAGTATATATCATATGATTTTATAGTGAGAAGAATATAATTGAACTAAAATAGAAAGCATCTTTTTCCCATTACTGAGTGAGTGTGCATATGAAGTGGCTATGTTGAGCATAAAAGTTATTTGAAACAGGTCCTATATGCTAGATTTAGAGTTATTTGCCAACTTTAGTTGTGGTTGATAGAATATCTTAGATATCAAAACTAATATGGGCTGCATGATGGGACTTATGGCTATTGATGATTTGAGAAAGTAAAAAAAAAAAGGTGCACTCTTTTCCTTGTCTCAAGGCTGCACACGCTGTTCTCAAGTGATCATATTTTCACCCATCAGACTATTCTCAATTCTTGTCTTTACTAATATGTCAACTCAGTTTCGATTTAGAATGGCCCATTACAAAATGGACAGCGGCTGGGGGGAAAAGACCATCTGTATGCACCCGAATATTGAATGGAGACTGCTTTCCCATGCCTGGGTAGCGGAGCATGTGCTTAATATGAACAGCTGAGAAATGCAGAGTAATTACAATGTAGGTACACTATGTTACAATGTTATTATATCGTATTTACAACTGTGATACCAGTCGCTGATTTGGTCATTTGAAATATATAGACTCATTGGAATTATCAAAAAGTTCACTACTCCATTAAAACGTAGGAGAAAGAGGAGGTTGTGATATCGGTATCAGTGCTTCCACAGTGCCCCAGACAGGCACAAAGTCCTCCAGTTACGCACTGTTCAGACGCCGAATTTATGGCTAGTCTAACTGAATAGAAATAAGAACGGACCGGCACGGTTAAGCGCTCTCAAAACTGCAGCTGACTTCCTCGTTGGTTTTTGGTCGATTACAGGCATAATAGATTCCGTTGTAGTAGAGAAGAAACCTTTATTTGCATGCAATTAACATATATTAACATTCATTACCATTTTTCCGGACAGTGGAAGAACTGCTCTGGCGCACTGTATGAAACAGAGGTGTGCTTCACCCGTACCTCACTGAAAGAGCGGCAGACGCTGCCAAACATTAAACAAATTCCGAGGCGCACTCTATTGTTTTGGCTGGCACTCTGTTTCTGCTCTTCCAAATAGAAAGTGACATATTTTTTAGTTCAGTGCGGCGATAGAGCGCTGTTTGAACTAGGGCTTAAATATCCGGACCTGCAGATGATGATAGCATTGCCATGGGAGATGCCATTGAAATGTCCCTCACACAACAACAAAACATGTGGGGTTAAAAACAACCCAATATGGGTAAATATTGAACATAAGTTGGGCTATTTTGATCAAGCCAGTTGGGTCACTCAGTTGGGTTGTTGGGTTATTGATGCTGGGTTATTGAGCTATGAGCCACTGGATCAGATCAAAAGACTGGAGGCGTGGCTTAGTAAGGGAGTGGCTTTAAGATAGCTCTTTTTGGCCACCCGTGAGAGTAAATGTCATTCCGGTTCATATGTTTTGTTGTATTGTTATCTTTAAGTTGAGCACTGAAACATTTGTGAGGTGTACCCAAGAGTATGAGTTCATCAAGTACCTATGCATGTCCCAATGTTGGGAAAGTTACTACTTTGTTATGATGTTTAATTAATTTGGTGTTAGATCATGTATTGTGCAAAAATATTTAAGGAAAGTGAAATATGCAGTGTACGAACTTAACATGATGAACAGGAATGCAATTTACACGTGGCCAAAAAATAACTACCTGAAAGCCACACCCCCACTATAAGCCACAACCCTGTCTTCAAAGAAAACAACCCAACTAAGTGACGCAACTGGTTGGGTCAAAATAACTCAACATGTGTTCTGTCCACTATTTACCCAACACTGGGTTGTTTTTAATCCACCATTTTTTAGAGTGCAGAGGTTCTGTATCAACTGACACAGTAACAGCAGTAACAGTGAGAAACAGTCTCAAAGATGCCATGAGCTCCACTTTCTACTGATGAGCTTAGTGGTGTGTGTATGAGGCGAATGATTCTAAGACTTAGTCAGATGCCAGGCAGTAATAGACAACTCTCAATTTTATCCCATCATTAAGTTACATTGAAGTTAGTCTCTTAAAGAAGTACAGACAACCTCACAAGACCCCCATTCCATCTTATGTGATCTCCCAGTCAGCAAATAGGAGGGAGTGTTTGCCAGACTTACCCCAGCCTCAGGTCAGCATCTTAAATGTTAAGTGTCCCCTGGAGTTTTCATTGTCGAGGCACAAGCCTCTGTCCCTGCCCTGCAACCTCCTCTCTCCTCACAGCCCGCAGAGGAACTGGGAGCTCAACTGCCTCAGTCTTTGGTCAGGATTCGTGACCCTAAGATTTTTCTTGGGGAGAAAAAAGCCCACATCCCTCTGTCAGTCAAGCGGCTGAGCATAGTTTTAGCTGGGCGGCCATCCAAACAGACATGAAAACTATTTTATTTCGGTGTGCCATATGAGCCGCAACGCTCTATTTTGGAGAGACTCTGTGGTCGAGCATGTAATTGCCGAGTTCAACAGTTATGGTGAAAATCTAATTGTCAAATTGGTGGAGAAACTGCCAAGGGAAAAAGGTAAAGGACTTTTAAAGTCCCACAAAAAAAGGCATACTACATAAATAAATGAGGAACTAGGATCCAGATGTGGGAAAAGAAGGAGGGGGAGAAAAAAAGAGCTAGACGGCAGAACTTGCTATCGCAGCAGAATGAAATCACATTTCTGCCACGGCAAAATGGTGTTTACCTTCCTCTGAGAAGTCACAGGAGAAAAAGGGGTTTTGGGAAGGTAAGAGGAGGTCGGCTGTGAGTGTGTTGTTTCTGGACTTTTACCATGAGCCTTTCAGTGTGTCTGGTTGCATGTCAGCTTGGAAATGACTACCTGCTAGAAAAATTGGGAGCTTTAAAAAAGAAGTGGGGGAATCAAAATATAAACGGGAGTTCTGGTGGTTCGTGTTACGAGGGAACAGATGGAGGCTTTGGTCAGTCTGCATTGCCTCTAATGTTAATGCTAGGAACAGTGTTTTTCCCGCTCTGGTCACAAGGTCCAGAAAAAACTTCTAGCCATGGTTATTATATGTTTGAGTGAATGATTGGTCTTTTATATTTGGAAGGTATGCACGAGCGCACGCATACAAACATGCATACAAACACACATACACAAACACAAGGTATCTATCTATTTTATGGCATGCATGAGAGTAGGATTAATAAATATTGATTTTCAGATAATCTGACAGCAAACATGCTAATTTCCTCTTAAATTTGACCTTATTTCCTGACATAACCAACAGGAAAGTGTTTGTAGTCGCTATATGTGGCAGAGAGAGTCACATTGCAAGGTGTGAAGATAATCCTCACTTATACTGGCTGTTTAACTGACTGATGTCATCGTTTTTTAAACAAGAGTTGGGTCGTGGTGGTGTTTCTGGGAACTGGAGCGAGGGTAAATCCTTCTATCTGGAAATTGGAGTTTGCTGCTAGATCTTACGAACCATCTAATTTCCAACTGAAATGACCCAATGAAATGCAGATGTTCACTATTAGGTCTGTTTTTTCTCATTGGCGAAGAGGATCGATTACCGAGAAAGATGCACAACTCTCCCCCAATCCAGCCCTCAACTTCAGTTATCAAAATATGGAATATTTGTGTCATTTCCATGCTGATTCCAGCACGTCCCGACGACCCCGGAGCTGCTTCCAGCCCAGACAGAGAGACTGAGAAAGCACGAGGACAGCGGAAAGGCTGTAAAAAATAAAAAGACAGATGAGGCCTCTATAATGCCGGAAGGGAATGGAGTACAGATCCACAGTTCTGTCTAGTCTCTGTGCTGATAAAAAGCATAGAGGAACTTAAAAACACAAAGGCACATATTGATAATAAAGCCTCTCAGAGTTGGAGTTCTGATCTAGGATCAGTTTAGCCTTTTAGATTATAATGAATGGACTGGGGGTGGACCTGATCCTAGATCAGCACTCCTACTCTGTAGATGCATTATGAATACGGGCCCAAGGGCACATATTGTTTGTGCATCGATCGCACACAATCAGTGACATTAGACTTCTAAAACATATGTAGTCTTCACTGCCAAAGCACCTTTGCCTGGAACCTAAGTGCATTCAGAAAGTATTCATACCCGTTGACTTATTCCACATTTTGTTATTACAGCCTGAATTCAAAATGGATTAAATTGAAAACCTTTCACACCCATCTACATACAATACCCCACAATGACAAAGGGAAAAGTGTTTAGAAGGTGTTTAGAAATGTTAGCAAATTAATTGAAAATGAAATACAGAAATATCTAATTTACATAAGTATTCACACCCCTGAGTCAATACTTTTGAATGAAGGAGGTGATCGTGGACTTCAGGAAACAGCAGAGAGAGCACGCCTCTATCTACATTGATGGGACCGCAGTGGAGAAGGTGAAAAGCTTCAAATTCCTTAGCATACATATCACTAGCGATCTGAAATTATCCAACCACACAGACAGTGTGGTGAAGAAGGTGCAACAGAGTCTGTTCAACTTCAGGAGGGTGAAGAAATTCGGCTTGGCACCTAAAACCCTCACAAACCTTTACAAATGCCCAATTGAGAGCATCCTGTCGGGGCTGTATCACCAGCTGGTATGGCAACTGCTCCGCCCACAACCGCAAGGCTCTCCAGAGGGAAGTGCGGTCTGCACAATGCATCACCGGGGGCAAACTACCTGCCCTCCAGGACACCTACAGCACCCGATGCCACAGAAAGGCCAAAAAGATGATTAAGGACAACAACCACCCGAGCCACTGCCTGTTCAGTACAGTTGTACAGTTGTATCAAAGCTAGACTGAAAAACAGCTTCTATCTCAAGGCTATCAGACTGTTAAACAGCCATCACTAACACAGAGAGGCTGTTTCCTACAGACTTTAAATCATTGGCCACTTTAATAAATGGATCACTAGTTACTTTAATAATGCCACTTTAATAATGTTTACATATCTTGCATTACTCACCTCATGTAATTACGGCATTTTATACCATCTATTGCATCTAGCATCTAGCATCTTGCATCTAGTCATTGCTCATCCATATATTTATATGTATATATTCTTATTCCATTCCTTTACTTAGATGTGTGTGTATTAGGTAGTTGTGGAATTGTTAGATTACATGTTAGATATTGCTGCACTGTCGGAACTAGAAGCACAAGCAGTTCGCTACACTCCCAATAACATATGCTAACCATGTGTATGTGACCAATCAAATTTGATTTGATTTCCCTACACCCGCAATAATATCTGCTAAATATGTGTATGTGACCAATAACATTTGATTTGATTTGATTTGTAGAAACACCTTTGGCATCAATTACAGCTTTGAGTGGTCTTGGGTATGTCTGTATCAGCTTTGGATATCTGGACTTGGGGAATTAGAGTTACAAAGAAAAAGGAAAATCTAAGACCAATGGCCAATAAAAATAAATGGGTAAAATGGGCAAAAGAACACAGACAATGGACAGAGATATGGCTTTTTCTTTGCAACTCTGCCTAGAAGGCCAGCATTCCGGAGTCACCTTTTCACTGTTGACATTGAGACTGGTGTTTCGCAATTACTATTTAATGAAGCTGCCAGTTTAGAACTTGTGAGGCGTCTGTTTCTCAAACTAGACACTCTAATGTACTTGTCCTCTTGCTCAATTGTGCACCGGGACCTCCTACTCCTCTTTCTATTCTGGTTAAAGTCAGTTTGCGCTGTTTTGTGAAGGGAGTAGTACACATCGTTGTACGGGATCTTCAGTTTCTCGCATGGAATAGCCTTCATTTCTCAGAACAAGAACAGACTAATGAGTTTCAGTTGAAAGCTCTTTGTTTCTGGCCATTTTGAGCCAGTAATCAAACCCACAAATGCTGATACTCCAGATACTCAACTAGTCTAAAGAAGGCCAGTTTTATTGCTTCTTTAATCAGGACAACAGTTTTCAGCTGTGCTAAAAGGGTTTTCTAATGATCAATTAGCCTTTTCAAATTATTAACTTGGATTAGCTAACACAACGTGCCATTGGAACACAGGAGTGACGTTTGCTGATAATGGGCCTCTCTGTACGTCTATGTAGATATTCCATAAAACATCTGCCGTTTCCAGCTACAATAGTTACAACATTAACAATGCCTACACTGTATTTCTGATACATTTGATGTTATTTTAATGGACCAAAAATATGCTTTTTCAAAAACAAGGACATTTCTCAGTGATTCCAAACTTTTGAACGGTAGTGTATATATACTTATTTTTTTTAAATATATTTTCCTTCATTATTTCCCCCTACCACCCTTAACCCTACCACCCTTAACCCTACCACCCTTAACCCTACCACCCTTAACCCTACCACCCTTAACCCTACCACCCTTAACCCCACCACCCTTAACCCCACCACCCTTAACCCCACCACCCTTAACCCTACCACCCTTAACCCCACCACCCTTAACCCCACCACCCTTAACCCCACCACCCTTAACCCCACCACCCTTAACCCCACCACCCTTAACCCCACCACCCTTAACCCCACCACCCTTAACCCCACCACCCTTAACCCTACCACCCTTAACCCTACCACCCTTAACCCCACCACCCTTAACCCCACCACCCTTAACCCTACCACCCTTAACCCTACCACCCCTCTCCTAATTGGAGTAAACTAATGGACAACAACATACATACTATATACATTTTACGGACACAGTATATTTTACATGAGTTATCTTGTTTTTGTTTTGTTTTTTTAGTCCCACCCTTCAGCTCCCCTCAAACTCTCCCATCTACAGTACATTTGGAAAGTACTTAGACCCCTTTCCTTTTTCCACATTTTGTTACATTCGTGTCTTATTCTAAAATTGATTAGGGGAAAAAGCAATTTAATCAATCTACACACAATACCCCATAAGGACGAAGTGGAAACAGGTATTTAGAAAATGTTGCTTATTTATAAAAAATAAAATAAAAAACTGAAATACCTTATTTACATAAGTGCTCAGACCCTTTGCTATGAGAGTCAATTGAGCTCAGGTTCATCCTGTTTCCATTGATCATTTTTTAGTTGTTTCTACAACTTGATTGGAGTCCACTTATGGTAAATCCAATTGATTGGACATGATTTGAAAAGGCATACACCTGTCTATATAAGGTCCCACAAATGACAGTGCATGTCTGAGAGAGAAAAAAAACAGGAAATGAGGTTGAAGGAATTGTCCGTAGTGCTCCGAGACAGGATTGTGTCAAGGCCAGATCTGGTGAAGGGTACCAACCAATTTCTGCAGCATTGAAGGTCAGTTTTTAAATGGAAGATGTTTGGAACCACCAAGACTCTTCCTAGAGCTGGACGCATAGTCAAACTGAGCAATTGGGGTAGAAGGGACTTGGTCAGGGAGGTGACCAAGAACCCGATGGTCACTCTGGCAAAGCTGCAGAGTTCCTCTGTGGAGATGGGAGAACCTTCCAGAAGGACAACCATCTCTGCAGCTCTCCACCAATCAGGCCTTTATGGTAGAGTGGCCAGACAGAAGCCACTCTTCAGTAAAAGACACATGACAGCCCGCTTAGAGTTTTCCAGAAAGCACCTAAAGGACTCTCAGACCATGAGAAACAAGATTCTCTGGTCTGATGAAACCAAGATTGAACTCTTTGACCTGAATGCCAAGCATCACGTCTGGAGGAAACCTGGCTCCATCCATATGGCAAAGCATGGTGGTGGCAGCATCATGCAGTGGGGATGTTTCTCAGGGCCTGGGAGACTAGTCAGGATTGAGGGAAAGATGAACGGAGCACAGTACAGAGTGATCCTTGATGAAAACCTGCTCCAGAGCGCTAAAGACCTCAGACTGGGGCGAAGGTTCACCTTCTAACAGGACAACTACCCTAAGCACACAGCCAAGACAACGCAGGAGTGGCTTCGGGATAAGTCTCTGAATGTCCTTGAGTGGCCCAGCTAGAGCCCGGACTTGAACCCAATCTAACATCTCTGGAGATGTTAGATAGCTCTGCAATGATCCTCCCCATCCAACCCGACAGAGCTTGAGATAATCTGTGGAGAAGAATGGGAGAAAATCCCCAAATACAGGTGTGCTAAGATTGTAGCATCATACCCAAGAAGACTCGAGTCTGTAATCGCTGCCAAAGGTGCTTCAACAGAGTACTGAGTAAAGGGTCTGAATACTTAAGTAAACGTGATATTCCAGTTTTTTATTTGAAATAAATTAACAAAACTGTCTAAAAATCTGTTTTTGCTTTGTCATTATGGGATATCGTGTGTAGATTGATTAGGGGAAAAAAACAATTGAATCAATTTTAGAATAATGCTGTAACGTAACAAAATGTGGAAAAAGTCAAGGGGTCTGAATACTTTCCGAATAAGACCCTCAATATTCATTGAAAAGGAGCATCAAGATCACTGTGCACTTTCCCCAGCCTGTGAAGTTCATCATAACGTATTTCATCTGTAGCCAAATAAACTGCATGGTTTCCCGAGTCGTAGTGGGAGGACCACACACCATATAATCGAGTGAATCCAATTTTACATAGATATGATGCTTATTCTCACAATATTTTCACATAAAGGCATTTCCACCACCATTTCTCGCATGATTAAGTTTAGCGACACAAAAGGACCCTACCATGTCAAATGATCTGTCAGCATTTATAAAATTGTATCAAAACTACCTGTTTCCATCACGACTGTCGTAATTATATTTTTTATATGAAAATAATAATTGAGTTTTCCACAATATTGAGGTGGGTGTATGCAACAATAGATATCATAAAATGGAAATAAAATATAATCCCAACAAGCCTTCATTGACTTGGAGAAACAACTGGTCACACATTTGTTGGTTGGAGAAGGCTTGTGCCTCTCAAGCTAAAACAATCTTATCATAATATTTACACTTGAATTATCTGATTGAGATGATGAATGACAAAGCTTTCAAAGCCTGAGCAAGAACAAGTGAACACTTGCTAGGTTTTGCTTTTATATTGAGAAATTAATTCATATTTTCTATTTCTATTTCATTGTTTAACGTTATTCAAACTCATTTTATTTAAATTATTACCCCTTTTTTCTCCCCAATTGTTAGTAGTTTCAGTCTTGTCTCATCGCTGCAACTCCCGTACGGACTCAGGAGAGGCGAAGGTCGAGAGCCATGCGTCCTCCAAAACACCACCCAACCCAACCAAGCCACACTGCTTTTTGACACAATGCACATCCAACCCGGAAGCCAGCCACACCAATGTGTCAGAGGAAACGCCATACACCTGGCGACCTGGTCAGTGTTTCTTGCACACAGCCCGCCACAGGAGTTGCTAATGCACGATGAGACAAGGATATCCCTGCGGGTCAAACCCTCCATAACAACGCTGGGCCAATTGTGCGCCGCCCCATGGGCCTCCCGGTTGCGGTCGGCTGCGACAGAGCCTGGGCTCAAACCCAGAATCTCTGGTGGCCCAGCTAGCACTGCGATGCAATGCCTTAGACCAATGCGCCACCCGGGAGGCCCTATTCAAACTCATATTCATGTGTTTGTTTTCTTCAACATAGTTATTAACATGCAGGTAACTGGCCAAAATAATGGAACCACTTGAGTAAATGAGGGATACAAAGTATATTGAAAGTAGGTGCTTTCACACAAGTGTGGTTACTGAGTTAATTAAGCAATTAACGTTCAATATACTTTGTCATGTACAAAAATCCTGGGCAGGCCATTATTTTGGCTACCATGGCTATGCCCCCCCCCCCCCCCCCCATCATATGATGTAAATTCCCCCATCCACAAGGCAAGTGTGGTCATTAAATGGTTTGATGAGCTTGAAAACTATACGCTGTGGTAGTCAACAGAGTTCACCTCGATTAAACACTTATGGGAGATTCTGGAGCAGTGCCATCAACAAAACACCAAATGATATATTGTCTCATGGAAGAATGACATTTCATTCCTCCATTAGAGTTCCTGACACTTGTATAATCTATGCCAAGGTGCATTGAAGCTGTTCTGGCTCATAGTGGCCCAACGTCCTATTACGACACTTTATGTTGGTGTTTCCTTTATTTTGGTAGGCCAGTGACTGGGAGAAAGTATGCCTGAATTCTCTCCTCCTTAGAGACTTCACGTTGAGCTGGATTAGGCTAGTTTGGGGACAATAGGACACTATCTGTTTCCATTTTTGTGATTTACTATGAAAGGTTTGTATTTTGTATGGAAATGAATGTCAAAATCTGACCTTTTTGTGTCACCGAACCAGATGAATAAGTTGTGTGTGTTTAGAACAGTGTGAAAGGTGTGGAGTGCACTAAACTACAAGGCATTTTTTTACTCAAATGCTTCTAGTAAGTTCAACTCAAAGTCAATGAAAATTCAATATTACTTCAAATATGTATGTGGTACTGACTCAAAACTAAACGAGAAGTCACATCAACTCAATTGTTTTAAGTCATAATAACAAATTAACTTTTTACCGAGCACGCTCTACTGCAGGTTGATTTTTTTTGAGGATTGCTTTTAATATCTGTGTTTTTGCATGTATATTAAGTGTCTGATTAATCTTATGCTACAAAAATATGAATAACATACATTTTTCAAACTAATCCAATCATTTAGTTCAATTATTTTGCACTCATTACTGAAATGGTTTAAGTAGTCTCCTCACACTGTTCATAAGCCTGATATTCATTATCTATGCAGGTTGATGGTAAATAAACAATTCCAGCCATTGGATAGCTTAACATTGGTTGGATTTCAATTTGGAATTGCACAGCACTTCACAAGTCAGCATTATGTGACTTGCAAGTAGGGTTGCAAAATTCTGGTTGGTTTTCCAGATAGCCTGGATGGAAGGTTCCAGGAATTCCTCCAATCAGGAATGTTAAGAAATCTGGGAATTTTGTGACCCTACTTGCAGGCCTGATGTGGTCTGCAAACCATGTGTTTCAGGTTGCTTTATATTGGTAAATAAGACCTTATGAGACAGGCATTGTCATAAAGACTATAATTAGGCCACAAGACAAATGTCAACCATGTCTCAGTCACTAACAAATACAGTCATGGATGGTAACTCTACAATTCACTCAAAGGCAAGCAAGGTACACTGGGAAATTATATTGGACGCGTGGCTCAGTGAGGGCATTATTTAAAAAAGTCAAGCTCATGCAATTCAAATCTGGACCCCTACAGGGTCACAGTGACTCCACTGGTTTGAGTATTGACTACAAAATCACTTTTAGTAACAGTACCTGGATTTCTTCAAAAGTTTTGAGTAATGACAGCACATTGGGGTTTACAGTGAAGTTAGAACAGATTTCTTTGCTGCAGAATTCCCAACATGTTTCAGTGTTAGACCAAAGGGTTACAGAGTTACAGATAAATCTGCATGGTCTGGAACTGAAGCCACTCATCCCATGTAAAGGTAATATAATATCAACGCAACGGTTCTCTCTTCACCTAAACATTTCATGAAACTTTTGAAGAACAACACAAGTACCCCAAACCCAAATGTATCTAAAATACATTTTAATCTTGCTGAAATTCACAATTGTTACAATATTAATCTCTTGAATATTTTTCATCTTCATTCTCTTCTTCGTAATCTTCTTATAATCTTGAAACATACTGGACAATCATGTCATGTAAAGTGTTTTACATCAAGGCACAAGACAGCAGTTGTGAGGGAGCCAAGGGAAAGCTGATCTTTAATGTCTATCCCTGCGGGTCACAGTTGCCATGGGGACAGGGGGTATATGAGTGACAGGGCAAATGGGTCACATGGTACAAATGTGCTCTAAGACAATAGATAATAAATAATAAATAAGCACTGATGCTTTCTCCATTCATTTCAAATTAATTTAATGTATAAAAAAAAGGAATCGGATTCAGCTGTCAATGTACAGAATGTAGGTTGCTGTCATTTGCAAAAAGCAAAATGAAAGGTTCATAACATTATGGGAATGAGAGGAGTCCTACAATCTGAAGGGGTTTATTTGTGTAGACTGTGGGAGAGTGGATAATAAAAGCCAGTGTTTTTTTTCTGTTTGTTTTGTTGTTTTCTCCCAGATATGTTCTGATGTCATCGCGTTAAGGAGGGTCAACATCTGAAAGGGAAGAGAGAAGAACAGGGAAAGAACAGACAAGTCAACAACTTTAGTGCCCAGCACCTTCTGTCAGTCACAAAACTTAAGTCCTCTGAGCAAACAAGAAGACCAAGCAATTATTTTTCATCAACACAGGAAATCAATCATCTGTATGTAAAATCTTAATTTAAAAAATATATATATAATTTCTAATGCTCCCTCTCATTGAAGCCACAAAGTTCAAGGCCGACCACGGTATTGCAGGCATTGTTTGCAGAGAACAGGGTCCCCCATTCTAGTGAAGGGGAAAATGGCAATCTTTGTAGTCAATCCTTGTGTAAATAAATACACATTTTGTAGACAATCATGGAACTAATAATTGCTTCTATTACACCAGATGTATGTCCTTGGACATACAGAATAAGCTATAAGGATAATGTTCTATAGTAGCTAATGGCAGCCTGCAGTACCCCGGTCGGCCTTGAACTTGAGATACTCAATGAGAGGGGGCAACACTGAACTAGCCTGCAACATCACTTCCTGGAGTAGCTCAAACTGCGCATGTTATCTCTACATAAATCAACCACACGAGACACCATCCTAACTGGCTTTCTTGTCTTCAAATGTCTATTGAGTCTTCACACGTGATCGACGGTTTTGTTCATTCAGATATACAGTCATTGGTCATGTCAGGCATTTCACTAAAAGCTAGAGAATAGAAATAAAGCCAAAAGAACATAGACGGAAAGGACAGCGAGGAGGAGGAATATTCACCCTGAAGGTTGTTGTAATGTTCACATCTGTGTGTTTCTCCTCCGTCGGCCAAAAGCCTTAGAGCCTACGTTAGTGGGGACAAAGTTACTGTTGCCCATGCCCCCCGACCGGCTCAGAAAATCTGCTAGGCGGTGAGTCACGCAGGTGGCTGTGTTACAGGCTCGCTTCTGTGTTGTAATGCTGCTTCAGGAATGGAGACAGGGTTAATGGTGGGCCCTGCTCCGCACCTCGTACACATACAATACACGTGTTCACACTCATGACAGACACTCACAAACATACACATATTCAAGCACACACAGATGGTCTACACAAGTGCACTATTACACACATAAAAGTAGACAGGGGATTAATATAGTCTCTGGAAATGTTTGATCGTTAGAATGGTTCAGTTGGTCATAATTCTTACCTTGAGTCTTGGTGAGGGTTTTAGAGACAGTTCAAGGATATTGGAACTGCGATTATAACTAGGATTTATTCTATACTGCAATTCAACAAATATTGAATGCAGTTGTTGGAAGAGTCAGAAAGTTCCAAAAAATAAACAAGTACTAACATTACATTTCTTAAGAATAAAAGGTAAAAGTCTTCCTGGTATAAAAATAGGTTTATTGAAGAAGAAACATGGAACCGCATAAAGAAACCATTTATAATGGTTGAATATTACGTACGTTATCTCTCATGTATTTGGAGATTTGAGGAATTTGTAACGCAATCAAATTATATGAATATACACTCATAAAAAAAAACATCTATACATCGAGTCATTCTTTTGAATAATTGTCATTTTTAGATAAGTTCTCATTTCGATTGTCTAAACGTCCTTCTCTGCCGAAAGGGGGAAGGAATTATCAAAAGAAGAAGGGAAAAAGTCACGGGGGCGTTGCGATGGGAAATCTGTTCTAATGTCAAGCAGGCAAAATCCACATGCAGAGATTTAAAACCAGGAGGACATTCAAATTAAAAGTGAAAAAGAGTGGGAACAGGAGGAACAGGAGGAAGGGTTAGATGCTGTCAAGTGTCTCCCCGTAGCTTGCATAGCGTTCGCTCTCGGGCGCGCTGCGTTTCTTGCCAGGCGTGCCCGCGCCCACGTCTGTGCGGGGGAACGTTTGTAATTTGTGCAGGTCCTGGGACAGTTTGCCCAGCATGCAGGTGCTGAGGTTGGAGCAGCGCTTGGTTAGGGGTCTTTCAATGCTGTCAGAGGGGAGAGACAAACATGCAGAAAACAGGCTCATAGTAGCGGGACCCATGCAGGTTTCACTCTCCAACACACACACACACACACACACACACACACACACACACACTTTCTCTCTCTCACGTTAGTACTGTGTCATCCCCTTTTAATTCATGCATGTCTCATACACAATGCATTGTCAGACGTGCTGTCATAGGCAAGAAATTAACATTTCCAAAATATCATGCTTCAACCCCCATGCTCCAACTTCATTGTATCTTCACACCCACCCTCATATCACCCCAAACAGAACAGAACGGGTAGCTTCCTGTTGTCATGCAACTCTTTCCATCTCCACTAATTGAGACCATGCACTTATCCATCCAGTTGGACATAATATAATATCTGCAGCAGGCAAACACACTGTTAACATTCATCCATTCAAATAACTGAATGTCAAACTTATCCATGTGGGGGAGGGTTACGACAGAGAATCAGTTGGGAGGGATTAGGATCTGGACCTCTGTCCTTGAGATAGAGTTAGTAACCATTCCTCTGAGCACATACCTCCAAATGGATTAAATCAAACGGCAGGTGGCTAGAAGACGTCTCTCCACACAGGTAATATAAAAGTAGCTCTGACCATCAATTCTGAGCATCACGTTTAATTCAGCATCAGTCCATTAATTGGTAGCTATAAGAGGCAAACTCAGGCTGTTAGAAATGCAGGAAGAAAAAACAGTTGTCTGTACCTATTGCCTTCAGTCACTTGCTGCTCCAGCTCTTCAGTTGTCATCTGCACAAACTCCTTGACTATGGCATTGAGTAACCTCCGTGCCTCGTAGTCCGTGAGCGTGACTTGGTCTGTCATGGACTCTATGCCCGTTCTAGAGGAGGAAGAAAGGGGATGGGTGATGCACAGGGATCAGTGTAAAAACTCAACTGGAGTTATCACCTGGGGGAGAAAAATATCCTCAGAGCATCACTGAGTCTAAAGATATGATGTGGGACTGGAATGGACCCCAGCCAACATGGAAAATAGTCATCTGCTAAGAGTAGTCCATCTAAAAGGGCTGACGTGGACCTAGTTCAGATTTATAACGGGGAGTGGCTTGGATGTTTTTACAGGCCTCATTCATCTCTCCTAAATTAAATTACTCTTGTTGTGTGGTGTTTTTTTCTTTCTGCAAACGTAATTACAGTCCCCTTTACACTTTTAGGGATAGTTCAGCCAAATTAAAAAATTACACATTTGTTTCCTTACCCTTTAAGCAGGTATGACAGCAATCCATGCTTTCGTTTAGTTTCCCTGGCACTGTTTCCACATGCTAACATTTTAGCATTTGTGGCACAAATCCCACTCAAGTCATGGTACCGATATTAGCATTTTTCGTGTATCATGATCAGATCATCCAAAAGTATTTCAAATTGATTGTGATGCTCAGCAATGTTAGCATGTGGAAACAGTGCCAGGGAAACTTAACCTAAGCATGGATTGCTGTCCCTTTAACTGGAGTGCACTTCTGGGATATTGGTTAAGGAACATATTCACTTTGATGTGTTTCTTACAGTTTCAAAAATCAACAATTTACAGACCAAAACATGTGTACTATGTAACTTTTATCACAGAAAAAGTATTTCCCCCAAAAAAATGTAACTCATAATTTTCATTCTTAAATAATACAGTTATATATGGCAGCACGTCCTATCCATCTTTTCATGTCAGATTACACAAGTGTGTGTGTGTGTGCTCGTGTCATGTATGAGTGTCATTTTTTACATTTCTGTATGTCCGTCGGGCTCACCTGGTGGGGGCTGCTTGTGAGCTGTACATCTGGCAAATGACCAAGGCATAGGCAACAAGGAAAGCAGAGATCTTCAACATAACCATGGTCCCCTACAGCAAAGAGACAGTCCCATCAGTGACGCAATTACATTAACATTTACATGTGACAATGAGAGAAGCAGGTCGCTAACACAAAAACATTCAGCATACCTTTACCAGAATGAGATTAAGCATTATACGGCTAATGTAACACAATAAAACTGTTGGTTAAAGGATTCCTTCGTTAAGTTTGAAATGAGCTACTAGAAGATGTATTGACAGCAGACTCAGCTTTAACGCACTAGCTCAGTTCAGTAGCACTGATCTCTCAAGCTGCATATCCATCCATCCTTCTGTTTCCCCATGACACCTTCCATCCAAACAGCTTCTACTCTTCTCCATGGAGAAAACTATTCCTCCAGTCTCACAATATTGGGTACAGCACAGGACAGGACAGGAGTGGTAGTTCTCTGAGTAGGAGCCCTTGGCGTGTCCAGGAATGATGGGGGTCCAAGCCTGTCGGTTGGTGCTAACTGAGGGGACGTAGCGTTAGCTAGCCGCTGTGAGGAGGGGATAGTGGTTCCAGCCAGCGTGCCAACTCCCAGGGTAGGACCAGTACATTAGTGTAATGAGCTGCCACCACTTTCTCACACACAAGCACTCCATCTCTCTCTCTCTCTCTCTCTCTCTCTCCATTCTACTCACTGTTTCTTTATCTTCATCTCTTACTCTTTGGTCTCTCACTCACCCTTGCTCACTTTTTCTCTCGCTCTCTCATATCTTTCTTTCCATCTTTTCTGCTCTGCCTCCACCACAGAGCTGAAGGAGAGTTGTGACCCCTACGGCCACACTTCAATCACAATCCCATTACCGTCACCGTCACCATCACATCACACTGCGCCAAAATGCAGGTCCACACTCTCCATATCCAACCGAGTTACAGAGTCCTCAGACACAACCCATTAAGTCAACCTACCATCCAAATACACAGTCTCCACCATGTGGATCTGGTTCAAGTTCTCCACTTACCTTTTGTGTTAGTAACCGGGCCCCAAAAAATATATAGCTTTGTAGGAAACGCCTAAGTTGACTTCTCTCACTTTGAAGACCAACTCTTGGATCTGTAGCACACAGTACCAATGCACAAGCCTATATATCCACTGCTTGCATTTGTGCATTGACTGTGTAGGTGTTTAATTATCTCCCGTCGGCCAATCCCGTCACTAAGATGCTCCTGCGAGCCAATCGGATGACACCCTTTACTTTTGGCACGCTAATAAGGGATATGGCTTTGCAATGACGTCATTCTTTAGTCACTAAGTGCTCCATTCACAAAATCCACCAGTCATTTGGACAATTTGATATCCAAATTTCCATTGAGGTCATTAATTAACCAGGAGCTAATCTAATGAATGGCCACGGCAACCATCCCTCGTAATAAATATATTAAAGGCTTCCAAAAATGTTACACGCATGCTATTTTTCAAATGCCAAATTGATAAGCCACGGCAAAGTACTAGTAGGCAGGGCCATCTGCTGGGAATGAAGGTATACTGCGGTCCCATCCACTCCTAGGTTGGTGCTACTCAACCAAGAGACATAGGGATCAAGTACCCCAGTCAATTCCACTGTCATGCTGAAACTCAAATGCGGCCGATTGTTCTACTCAAAAAGGTTTACAATTATCTGAGCAGTTAAATAAAAGAGCATGTATTACCATCATGAATACAATCACTGCAACAACTTCAACTCGTAAGAATATGATTTTTTCATGTCCTTATTTTATACAATTAAGATTTTTAAAAATGTGGAATTTGATCATGGTTTTGAACTCCTCTAATGTAATCTGAGTTAATGAGTATGACTGTGTCTCAATGATCACAGGGTTATCGCATATAACACAGGTTTTATAAAGAGTTCATCATTACGTTATTCATCTACAAGTTACCTAGTCCACATACCAAAAGACAACATTGGTATGAATCATGATAACATGGCTAATGTGTTATAATGATTATCCCTGCCCCAGTCCATGTCCTTCTTCAATGGATAAATTAAGTGGACTTCAAAAGGGAATCATTGCAGAATCCCTGATGACAAAGACAGTTGTTTTTCAAAAGCAATTACAGAACTGTTTGTCAGGTGACATCATCTAATTTCCCTTCCTTTTCATTAGCGGGCAAAGTGTGTGAAAGTGTGTGTGTGTGTGTGTGTGTGTGTGTGTGTGTGTGTGTGTGTGTGTGTGTGTGTAAGAGAAGGAGAGTGGGGGGCCTTTCCCTGCATGCGTCACAGAGGTACCCCATTAGACAGGATGAGCCTTTTAGTGTTATTGAACAGTGAGCGGCGCCGAAGTCCCATGTGCTAAATCACAGTCAAATGGACTGCGCAGGGGTCCCAGCCCCACACTACATGGCCAGAAGTATGTGGACACCCCTTCAAATTAGTGATTTGTCTATTTCATCCACACCCGTTGCTGACAGGTGTATAAAGTCGAGCACACCACCATGCAATCTCCATAGACAAACATTGGCAGTAGAATGGCCCATACTGAAGAGCTCAGTGACTTTCAACGTGGCACTGTCAAAGGATGCCACCTTTCCAACAAGTCCGTTTGTAAAGTGTCTGCCCTGCTAGAGCTGCCCCGGACAACTGTAGGTGCTGTCATTGTGACGTGGAAACGTTTAGGAGAAACAATGGCTCAGCCGCGAAGTGGTAGTCCACTCCTCTTGGAACAGGACCGCTGAGTGTTGAAGCACGTAGTGTGTAACAATCAACCGTCCTTGGTTGTAACACTCACTACAGAGTTCCAAACTGCCTCCGGAAGCAACGTCAGCACAAGAACTGTTCATCGGGAGCTTCATGAAATGGGTTTCCATGGCCGAGCAGCCGCAAGATCACCATGCGCAATGCCAAGCATCGACTGGAGTGGTGTAAAGCTCGCCACCATTGGACTCTGGAGCAGTGGAAACGCATTCTCTGGAGTGATGAATCCCGCTTCACCATCTTGCAGTACGGCAGACTAATCTATGTTTGGCGGATGCCAGGAGAACGCCACCTACCCAAATGCATAGTGCCAACTTTAAAGTTTGGTGGAGGAGGAATAATGGTCTGGGGCTGTTTTTCATGGTTCGGGCTAGGCCCCTTAGATCCAGTGAAGGGAAATATTAACGCTACAGCATACAATGACATTCTAGACGATTCTGTGCTTCCAACTTTGTGGCAATAATTTGGGGAAGGTCCTTTCCTGTTTCAGCATGACAATGACCCCATGCACAAAGTGAGGTCAATACAGAAATGATTTGTTGAGATCGGTGTGGGAGAACTTGACTGGCCTGCACAAAGCCCTGACCTCAACCCCATCAAACAACTTTTGCGATGAATTGAAAACTCAGAGTGTGAGCCAGGCCAAATCGACCGACATCAGTGCCCGACCTCACAAATTCTCTTGTGGATGAATGGAAGAAACTGCCAGCAGCAATGTTTCAACATCTAGTGGAAAGTCTTCACAGAAGAGTGGAGGCTGTTATAGCAGCAAAGGGGAGACCAAATCCATATTAATGCCCATGATTTTGGAATGAGATGTTCGAAGAGCATGTGTCCACATACTTTTGGCCATGTAGTGTATATGAGTGTCTAGGTAACATTGGCCATGTAGTGTATATGAGTGTCTAGGTAACATTGGGCATGTAGTGTATATGAGTGTCTAGGTAACATTGGCCATGTAGTGTATATGAGTGTCTAGGTAACATTGGCCATGTAGTGTATATGAGTGTCTAGGTAACATTGGGCATGTAGTGTATATGAGTGTCTAGGTAACATTGGCCATGTAGTGTATATGAGTGTCTAGGTAACATTGGCCATGTAGTGTATATGAGTGTCTAGGTAACATTGGCCATGTAGTGTATATGAGTGTCTAGGTAACATTGGCCATGTAGTGTATATGAGTGTCTAGGTAACATTGGCCATGTAGTGTATATGAGTGTCTAGGTAACATTGGCCATGTAGTGTATATGAGTGTCTAGGTAACATTGGCCATGTAGTGTATATGAGTGTCTAGGTAACATTGGGCATGTAGTGTATATGAGTGTCTAGGTAACATTGGCCATGTAGTGTATATGAGTGTCTAGGTAACATTGGCCATGTAGTGTATATGAGTGTCTAGGTAACATTGGCCATGTAGTGTATATGAGTGTCTAGGTAACATTGGCCATGTAGTGTATATGAGTGTCTAGGTAACATTGGCCATGTAGTGTATATGAGTGTCTAGGTAACATTGGCCATGTAGTGTATATGAGTGTCTAGGTAACATTGGCCATGTAGTGTATATGAGTGTCTAGGTAACATTGGCCATGTAGTGTATATGAGTGTCTAGGTAACATTGGCCATGTAGTGTATATGAGTGTCTAGGTAACATTGGCCATGTAGTGTATATGAGTGTCTAGGTAACATTGGCCATGTAGTGTATATGAGTGTCTAGGTAACATTGGCCATGTAGTGTATATGAGTGTCTAGGTAACATTGGCCATGTAGTGTATATGAGTGTCTAGGTAACATTGGGCAAATAAACTGAAGTTACATTTGTCCAACTTCTTGAATCCTATTAATTAAATGACAAAGATTATTCATCAAACAGGTCTTGTATAATCCTTTACAATGACTTCATACAGTAGTAACATGTAACAAAGTACAAATGTGTAATTCATTTGTTTTCATAATTTCTTTCTTCAGTTTCATATTTATTTTTCTTCTGTTTTTCAGTTTCAGTATTCTGTTTCATTTTGATGAACCTCGTCATACATCCATCCAAATGAAGTAATCAGACTTATTGCTTTACTTTTTAAAAATTTTGCGACGGAAAAGTTCTGTTAGCATACATTCCTGAGTTATCTCATCACATTTATCAAAGTTGAGTTAACTAGAAATCTGGTTGCTTTGATTTTTTTTAATTGACTTAACTTTCGATTTCAAGTCCTTTCAACTTAACGATGTAAGGATATCATCAGCTGAACTATTTAAGCTTCATGGACCAACGTAGTGAATTTGGAGGGGTAGCCCCAGGCAGGGACTCAAACCTGGGTTCACTGGCTGTCAAGTGTCAACCCAACACCTTATACGTTGGTCCATGACGCCAAGAGAGCTGAAGTTGGATGAGCTGTAGCTGAATCTATGCTGTAGATTTCTGCTCAACTATGGAAATGGTTGTATTATTGACGGATGGCTGTTATATTTGGCTGAATGACGACATGGCTATTCAGCTAGAAGAATCCACTCTGCACCGGCAGGATAGAACAGCACACTCCGGTAAGACGAGGGGGGGGGGGGGGGGGGGGGGGGTCTGTACATATTTGTAAACATCAGCTGGTGCATGAAATCTAAGGAAGTCTCTAGATTTTGCTCGCCTGAAGTTGAGTATATTGTGATAAACTGCAGGCCACACTACTTGCCTAGAAACTTCTCAGCTATACTTTTCATGGCTGTTTATTTACCACCACAGAAAGATGCTGGCACTAAGACCGCACTCAGTCAGCTGTATAAGGAAATAAGCAAACAGGAAACCACTCACCCAGAGGCAGTGCTCCTAGTGGCCGGAGACTTTAATGCAGGGAAACTTAAATCAGTTCTACCAAATCTCTATCAACATGTTAAATGTGCAACCAGAAGGAAAACAATTCTAGATCAACTGTACTCCACACACAGAGACGCGTACAAAGCTCTCCCTCGCCCTACATTTGGTAAATCTGACCACAACTCTATCCTCCTGATTCCTGCTGACAAGCAAAAATGAAAGCAGGAAGCACCAGTAACTCGGTCTATAAAAGAATGGTCAGATGAAGCAGATGCTAAACTGCAGGACTGCTTTGCTATCACAGACTGGAACATGTTCCCGGGATTCTTCCGATGACATTGAGGAATACACCACATCAGTCACTGGCTTTATCAATAAGTGCATTGAGGACGTCGTCCCGACAGTGACTGTACATACATACCCCAACCAGAAGCCATGGATTACAGGCAACATTCGCACTGAGCTAAAGGGTAGAGCTGCCACTTTCAAGGTGCGGGACTCTAACCTGGAAGCTTACAAGAAATCCCGCTATGCCCTGCGACGAACCATCAAACAGGCAAAGCTTCAATACAGGGCTAAGATTGAATCATACTACACCGGCTCCGACGCTCGTCGGATGTGGCAGGGCTTGCAAACTACTACAGACTACAAAGGGAAGCACAGCCGCGAGCTGCCCAGTGACACGATCCTACCAGACGAGCTAAATCACTTCTATGCTCGCGTCGAGGCAAGCAACACTGAGGCATACATGAGAGCATCAGCTGTTCCGGACGACTGTGTGATCACGCTCTCCGTAGCCGACGTGAGTAAGACCTTTAAACAGGTCAACATACACAAGGCTGCGGGGCCAGACGGATTACCAGGACGAGTGCTCCGGGCATGTGCTGACCAACTGGCAGGTGTCTTCACTGACATTTTCAACATGTCCCTGATTGAGTCTGTAATACCAACATGCTTCAAGCAGACCACCATAGTCCCTGTGCCCAAGAACACAAAGGCAACCTGCCTAAATGACTACTGACCCGTAGCACTCACGTCCGTAGCCATGAAGTGCTTTGAAAGGCTGGTAAGGGTTCACATCAACATCATTATCCCAGAAACCCTAGACCCGCTCCAATTTGCATACCGCCCAAACAGATCCACAGATGATGAAATCTCTATTGCACTCCACACTGCCCTTTCCCACCTGGAGAAATGGAACACCTATGTGAGAATGCTGTTCATTGACTACAGCTCAGTGTTCAACACCATAGTGCCCTCAAAGCTCATCACTAAGCTAAGGATCCTGAGACTAAACTCTTCCCTCTGCAACTGGATCATGGACTTCCTGACAGGTCGCCCTGTCAGGCCTGATCACCGACAACGACGAGACAACCTATAGGGAGGAGGTCAGAGACCTGGCCGGGTGGTGTCAGAATAACAACCTATCTCTCAATGTAACCAAGGCTAAGGAGATGACTGTGGACTACAGGAAAAGGAGCACCGAGCATGTCCCCATTCTCATTGACGGGGCTGTAGTGGAGCAGGTTGAGAGCTTCAAATTCTTTGGTGTCCACATCAACAACAAACTAGATTGGTCCAAACACACCAAGACAGTCGTGAAGAGGGCATGACAAAGCCTATTCCCCCTCAGGAAACTAAAAAGATTTGGCATGGGTCCTGAGATCCTCAAAAGGTTCTACAGCTGCAACATCGAGAGCATTGGTTGCATCACTGCCTGGTACGGCAATTGCTCAGCCTCCAACCGCAAGGCACTTCAGAGGGTAGTGCGTACGGCCCAGTACATCACTTGGGCAAAGCTGCCTGCCATCTAGGACCTCTACACCAGGCGGTGTCAGAGGAAGGCCCTGAAAATTGTCAAAGACCTCAGCCATCCCAGTCATAGACTGTTCTCTCTACCTCCGCATGGCAAGCGGTAAGTGCCAAGTCTAGGACAAAAAGGCGTCTCAACAGTTTTTACCCCCAAGCCATAAGACTCCTGAACAAATAGAATGGACTATTTGCATTGTGTGTTCCCCCCAACCCTTCTTTTACGCTGCTGCTACTCTCTGTTTATCTTATATGCATAGTCACTTTAACTATACATTCATGTACATACTACCTCAATTGGCCCGACCAACCAGTGCTCTTGCACATTGGCTAACCGGGCTATCTGCATTGTGTCCCACCACCCAGCAACCCCTCTTTTTATGCTTCTGCTACTCTCTGTTCATCATATATGCACAGTCACTTTAACGATACCTACATGTACATACTACCTCAATAAGCCTGACTAACAGGTGTCTGTATATGGCCTTGCTACTCTTTTTTCAAATGTCTTTCTACTGTTGTTTTATTTCTTTACTTACCTACACACACACACACACACACACACACACACACACACACACACACACACACACACACACACACACACACACACACACACATATACCTTTTTTGGCACCATTGGTTAGAGCCTGTAAGTAAGCATTTCACTGTAAGGTTTACACAAACTTTGATTTGATTTTTATTTTGATTGAGCCAAGTATGTTTATGACAGACTAGTGTCTCCTTTGACTCCTAACTAGTTTCAGTCATGATCCATATAATGGACCAAACAGGTAGGTCTATCAAATCTGAGTAACCACAGACCACATAAACAGGTACAACAGAAATCTCATTAAGGGTTAGAACAAATCAATTTACTATATCTGGTTAAATGCATCAGCCTCTGCAATACATGGATCAGTTGTAACTGATCCCCGACAGAGTGGCGCAGCGGTCTAAGGCACTGCATCGCTGCAGTCCCTGGTTTGAATCCAGCCTGCATCACATCCGGCCGTGATTGGGAGTCCCATAGGGCGGCGCACAATAGGCCCAGCTTTGTACAGGATAGGTCATCATTGTAAATAATCATTTGTTGTTAACTGGCTTGCCTAGTTAAATAAAGGTTAAATAAATAATAAGTATAATACAACTTGCAGAAAGGTATACTGGGTAATATGTTAATTAAACACGTGTTTAAGCCAAAACAGTATTTTATGTTGTAAGTGTCAGCAAACATTTCTCTCATGTGATCAAATCAGCTATTTGTGTTGCGAATTACAATATTTCAGTTAATTCTGTTTCAACTCACATTGAGTAAAAATCATTGAGTTAGGGGAATAATAATTCATGTCAGCTCAACAATTTCCCAATTTGAAGTCCAGACAACTTGGATATTTAAGTTTTTTTTAAATTACAGTATTACTGTGTACTAATCGTACTACATACTTTTTTAGAACATAATGTTTATAAAAAATGTATGCAGGAAGCAACAAATATCAATATAAAACATATTTTCACATAACCAAACTGCCTACCATATAAGATGCAAATACAGGTATCTGGACACGGCCATTCTTTTAGACTGCTGAAGCAAGCACACATATTTTCCTCAGGAAATTGACATTTTCTAGTTATTTACTTCAAACTTTGTATTGTCTTTCTATGCCATGGGATTAAGAGAAGTAAGTATTACATCATCCAGTAACCTAACATGCAACATGCACTAATAACAATGTCGCCACCAAAACATTTAACCTTTTAATCACGGACAAAGATTGATGAGGATATAGACACCTTTGAACATTACAAAGCACCCCAACGTACAGAGACTGTAAAGCATTATATCAGAGATATACATTGTGATGGGGCCAAAGTGGAGTGATATGAATCGTTGATCTATGGATCTATCAGTGAATCGTTGATCTATGGATCTATCAGTGTCTCCATTCACTGTTGGGTGCTCCAAGGTTCAGGGGAAGTACCCTGTCCATATAAATCACTTCCTCAAGGAAAAAGCAACAGCACTTAAGTCATTAGCAGACTCCAACCTTCTGTAATGGCTCTCAATCTCCAAATCTAATCAGTGCTGCACACCATCACCACAAAGGATGCTCTCCCTTGATTAAATTCAAGTTCAAGTGTGTGACCAAGCTCTTGTCTTCGGGGGCTCTCCCACTGGGGCGTTAAGGGAACATTTGAACACCTGCCGACTTCCATCAGACTGGGATTACCCACAAGGCCCTAAGAGTGCAGGCAGGCACACACACGCACACCCACACACACAAACACACACACCCAACATACATTAATTAATTCATTATGCGAGCGGGATGGGGGCGCAAACAAATGCCACATTCAGATTTGGGGACAGGTCATTACTTAAAGGCCCATGGGAAGTGCCACTTGACTTGTAAGAGCAGCCGAGCACTTGCTGGATTTGTTGTTAATCATCCTGGGAGCATTAGAGAAATTACATTTAATCGTTGAAACGTTGGGGCATCAATTAGTTGGTCATGCCATATAGCGCGTGGGAGGCAGTGGCGGACTTATCATTAGGCAGAAGAGACAATTGCCTCAGGCCTCACATCATCAGATGCCCGTGAACTGGGCATAATAAAAAATAATAATAATAGTAATTAAAATATATATATTTCTCCACTCGACCCCCCCCCCCCAACCTACTACCCCCCATCCTCCACACGATCCGCTGTTGCGGGCTGCTCAGCTCACTGCTCTCGTTCTTTCTTGCTTCAGTAGGTCGGTCCAGCAGCTAAATCTGTGGGAAGCTTCAAAGTTGCATCATCTAAACATTCTTCCTAGAACTGTCTATGAAGGGTTGCTAGGAAATGTTATATATGATTATATGTAGAAACCTTCTTGCCTTCCAAAGAATCCTTCTTGCCGTTCAAAGAATCATCAAAAAACCCTTTCTTCCAAAAATGGTTCTTAGGATGTTAAAGGTTCTAGGTAGAACCCTTTCAGTTACAAAGAACCCTTGTCTTCCAAAAAAGGTTCTTCTGATCAAAACAGTTCTTGGTAGAACCCTATCCCTCCAGAAATAACCCTTTTGGAACCATTTTTCTAAGAATGTACTACACGAGTGAAGAGCAAAATACACTTGTTAAGCAACATAACATGCAAAAAATCCTTAATATAATGAGCAAACTAGAATACAGATGATAAGCACCCAACTCAACTCAGCTAACATTTTGGCCTCTGTCTGGGGCCTCCAATTCTCTAAGTCCGCCCCTGGTGGGAGAAAGCTTTGGCTAGCCCTGACATCATCCAGTGCTGTCTGCATGCACAGCTCTGCTGCTGTAGTAGGCTGCTTCCTCCACTCTCATTCAAGTAACAGATGCCCGAGAGAAAAAGAGCCCCCTCAGCAATCAATGTCTAGACCAATGGTTGATGTGGACCGGTGCTGGGTTACCAGATCTGAGTACTGGAGTACCGGCTCCCTTTTCATTCCACGTCAAGCATTGATCTCTAGACAGTTGCCAATAGTGTGGTTTGAGAGAACAGTTTCCAAAAATGGCCTATTATATTGAATGAAGTTGTTGCATGTGACATTAGTTACACAGTCCAAAACACTTGAAGACATAAACCACAGAGACAGCAAAGGTGCACCACATTATAGCTAATCATTATCTCTTGGTTATTTTTACTTGCAAGGATTCCCTACTGCCTATTGAACACTGTTAGAACAAAGATGCTATCTAGAACCTAAAAGGGTTCTTCGGCTGTCCCCATAGGAGAACCTTTTGAATAACCATTTCCACATAGGGTTCTGTATGGAACTCAAAAGGTTTACCTGAAACCAAAAAGGGTTATCCTATGGGGACAGCTGAAGAACCCTTTTGGAAAACTTTTTTCAAGGAGTATATTTGAGGACTTGGGATCCTTTTATGTCACTTCATATCGTTATCCAAATATATCATATAAGAAAAAGTGTCCACTTGCCAACATAATATGTGGACTCAAAATTTGATTTGAATTGGGGTTTGTTGTTGGGATTTGTAATTGGGATTTGTAATTGGGGTTTGTTGTTGGGGTTTGTTATTGGGGTTTGTTGTTGGGGTTCGTTATTGGGGTTTGTTGTTGGGGTTTGAGGGAATGAAGTTCCTGGTGTTCTTTAACACAGTCATCTGACAAAGACGCCAAGATACCAGGATACACAGAAGGAATCAACATCAAGGAGATTACACAGCAACATAATGGCACAGTTCTTGGTTGGGGAAGCTACTCTGATAATATAGTTGACCATGCTACCAATTACTTCACACTGTGAAAAATGTAGTTTTCTTAACTAAAGTTACTTTGAAAAAGTAGATCTCTACATCCAAGCTACTTTGTGGAAATGTATCATATCTAAATATGAAACGTCACAGACTACAAATTGCAAGACTATATTACTCTGGAGTCAGATGTTAATAGAATATGTCATTTAACCTATTAAACACAAAAATATGTTTCAAGTAAGAATTAAGCAGGTCTGATGGCGAAAATGAAAATAAATTCCAGCCTACTTAGTAGTTCCATTAGTAGCTACATGGCTAAAAAGTAATTAACTACTGAAAACACTACCAATATTTGAATTTAGGGTAACACTTTTAGATGTGTTGTGACATATTTAAGCAGTAAGGCCCGAGGAGGTGTGGTATATGGCCAATATACCACGGCTAAGGACTGTTCTTAATCACAACGCAGAGTGCCCGGACAAAGCCCTTGCTGTGGTATATTGGCCATATATCACAAACCCCAGAGGAGCCTTAATGCTATTATAAACTGGTTACCAACGTAATTAGAACAGTAAAACTAAATGTTTTGTCATACCCATGATATACGGTCTCTTGTACCATGGCTTTCAGCCAATCAAAATTCAGTTCACCCAGTTTATAAATTCCTTATAAACTGGGTGGTTCGAGCCTTGAATGCTGATTGGCTGACAGCCATGGTATATCAGACTGTATACCATGGGTATGACAAAACAATTATTCTTTCTGCTCTAATTACGTTGTTAAGGAGTTTATTATAGCATTAAGGCACCTCAGGGGTTTGTGATATATGGCCAATATAACACGGCTAAGGACTGTATCCAGGCACTGCGTTGCGTCGTACTTAAGAACAGCCCTTAGCCATGGTACATTGGCCATATACCACACCCCCTCGTGCCTTATTGCTTAAATATTTTATGGCTGGTTATGACACCTACCTACCCGTGTCAAAGCCCACATATTGATTATTAATAATTTCTCAAATATTTATTAGCTAATCATTCAATCGAATACGCTATGCTACAGCCATTGAATCTGTCTTTGAGCGTTAATGGCTAGCTCGGTCCACAACATTATGTTCTTATATTTTTCAATCTTGAGATACAAGGGAAAATGTTATTAATCAGTGACTGAAATTTCTCGCTACGTGATATTCACTTACGGACTTGGAGAGCGCTCAAAGCGTTGTAGAACGCTCCTCTGAATAACAGGGCGTGGTTTTGGCTTAACTGCGTTGGGAAAAAGAAAGATGCGGAAAAATGGCAATTGTTCGTGTCTACTTATTTATCCTGTTTTCAGGCTTGTAACATTTATAAGCATGGCTCCGTTTTTGAAATCTAGAGATAAAATGTTTATCTAAACTATGATTAGTTTTCTTGGAATTTTGATGTATAATTTAAGTGTTTAATTTATGTACTCATGTAAATACACCTAAGACGAGACATCGTTTGTAAAAAGACATGAAACCATTAAAAAAGCCAAAACGTTTATAATGAAAAAAGATTTAATCCGAGACGCCATCTTGTCTCATTTTCCCCTTCATATGACTGCAGCAAAGCTAAATTAGTTAACTTTGTATGTAAGTCAATGCAAGCTAGCTACATGAATAGTTGAGAGGTAGCTTAAGCTATGTTATGAAAACATTGAGAAACGGGATTGTAGTGTATTTGAGAATGTGTAAAAGTGTCTGTTATTGCCATAATATATTTGGTATGAAGTTTTAGTTTTCAGCTTTCATTAGCGGTGCCACTGCATTGTAGCATACTCTATTCTCAGATTTCTGTTCATTAGTTATATATTTTCAGAAAAAGTACTGCATCTGCTGCATCCACGGGTGGAGGTGAAGACCTCGAGGGAGGCTGCAAAACCAACTTTCAAATAAAAGGAAATATTCAGAATTCGCTCTGCCATTTCCTGGTTGCTAAAATTTAAATAGCTCGTCTAAATTCAGTTTATGTGACAAAACAAGCAATGCATGTCATTATACCATCTAAACCGCTGTGACACTGTCAAGAAGCATTGTGACCATCATAATCATATAAGCCAGATAGGCCTATCACGTACATGCCCTTATATCAGTCATCAGTCACAAAGAGAGTGTCTTGTCCTGCTCCTGAAATCTGCTACTGCATTCATCCCAGTCATCAGCAACAGAGCATTGAGGTACGTGCATGTCTGACATCAATGCGTGTGCAATTACAATGATCATTTAATATGGTCAATTTCAGAAAATGTTATATAACATAAACATACTGTTGACAAGTAGGCTATGGTGTAATGGAATGGTTTGCCTTGTGTGGTAGGTTTTGTACTATTTGACACCTGTAAAATAAGACGTAAAAAAACTATATAGTTATGACCATATTATGACAAGTTATGTCTGCTCTTATTACATATTATGACATGGTTATGTCTGCTCTTATTATATATTATGACATGGTTATGTCTGCTCTTATTACATGTTATGACAAGTTATGTCTGCTCTTATTACATATTATGACATGGTTATGTCTGCTCTTATTATATATTATGACATGGTTATGTCTGCTCTTATTACATATTATGACATGGTTATGTCTGCTCTTATTACATATTATGACATGGTTATGTCTGCTCTTATTACATATTATGACATGGTTATGTCTGCTCTTATTACATATTATGACATGGTTATGTCTGCTCTTATTATATATTATGACATGGTTATGCCTGCTCTTATTATATATTATGACATGGTTATGTCTGCTCTTATTACATGTTATGACAAGTTATGTCTGCTCTTATTACATATTATGACATGGTTATGTCTGCTCTTATTATATATTATGACATGGTTATGTCTGCTCTTATTACATATTATGACATGGTTATGTCTGCTCTTATTACATATTATGACATGGTTATGTCTGCTCTTATTACATATTATGACATGGTTATGTCTGCTCTTATTATATATTATGACATGGTTATGCCTGCTCTTATTATATATTATGACATGGTTATGTCTGCTCTTATTACATGTTATGACAAGTTATGTCTGCTCTTATTACATATTATGACATGGTTATGTCTGCTCTTATTATATATTATGACATGGTTATGTCTGCTCTTATTACATATTATGACATGGTTATGTCTGCTCTTATTACATATTATGACATGGTTATGTCTGCTCTTATTACATGTTATGACAAGTTATGTCTGCTCTTATTACATATTATGACATGGTTATGTCTGCTCTTATTATATATTATGACATGGTTATGTCTGCTCTTATTACATATTATGACATGGTTATGTCTGCTCTTATTACATATTATGACATGGTTATGTCTGCTCTTATTACATATTATGACATGGTTATGTCTGCTCTTATTATATATTATGACATGGTTATGCCTGCTCTTATTATATATTATGACATGGTTATGTCTGCTCTTATTACATGTTATGACAAGTTATGTCTGCTCTTATTACATATTATGACATGGTTATGTCTGCTCTTATTACATATTATGACATGGTTATGTCTGCTCTTATTACATATTATGACATGGTTATGTCTGCTCTTATTACATATTATGACATGGTTATGTCTGCTCTTATTACATATTATGACATGGTTATGACCGTGTCATAACGTATTATGACGCTAAGAGTCAAGTTCAACTACCACCAAGCTACAGCAAAATGTTATTCAATTACTAGTTGAGCTACATGTAGTTCACTACTCCCCAACACTGTAAGTTCTACACTTTTAAAAGATAACCATCTTGCTTTGGGGGGCTGATATTGCAGTGACACCACTGTGCGTTTGGCTCAATCATCCCGATGCCGCCGGAGAAGAAATCTTAGTGAGTCAGAAGCCAGGATGGAGGCAGCAATTCTCCTCAAGGAAACTTGGCTCCCACGTTTGGAGCCATTTCAGATTCAATCACACTTGATCAACTTGGACCGAGTCCTTTGGTATTTATAGAAAGTTAAACGGTATGCGGTTATGAAACATGGCAGAGGGCCAACGTCTGCAGTCATTTCTGCCTCCGCAGCAAAGCTGAGAGTTAAAACTGAAGGAGTATCCAATTTTTCTGTACTGTGTATTTCACTTTCCGAAAGATCTGGTCTGCAGAACCAGGTCTCTGATTAATTGAAAAACGCAGGAAGACTTTACATTAAGTTGTTCTCATACCGGTGTATGAACCCTGTATTACTACAGTAATAACCCTGTATTACTACAGTAATAACCCTGTATTACTACAGTAATAACATTGTATTAATATGTTGTTACATGGTACTTTAGTAACTGTATATTAATCACATAGTAACGGATATTGAACCTTGTAGAACAGGGAAAAAAACAATTTAACTCCATCATTGTGCAATTACAAAGCAATTACTGAAATAATGTGTAATAACAGTGTCGTTACAGTAGTAATAAGTGTTACTACACAGGTATAAGAGCAGCTCAACGTAAAGTGTTTCCAACAAATTTACTCTACGTAGACTAACTATTGTTTTGATCAAGGGGAGAAAATGTATCATATTTGTACTGTTTTGTGTAGTCCTGGTGTGAGCATGTTCATCTCATTTCTATTTCTTGTGTGTTTTTGTTCCACTTTATGTTACAGTACAACTGATATTGATTACTGCATCGTAGGGAAAGAGCTTGCAAGAACAGCATTTCACTGCATTGTGCACGTGACAATAAAAAAATGATATTTTAAACTACTTTAGGTGCAACCTGTTCTTCGAAGAGAGGACCTGGAACAATCTCTTCACCTTCTGAGTTCCTTGACATCCACGGTCGCCATTCACTCCTTTCTGTCGGGGATTTTGCATCTCTTCAGAGGAAGGCAGCCAAAGCAGGAGGCGGCTTGAGGCCATCCCACACTTCACCTCTGACCCTACTCTCTCGCATCTCTGGTTATGTCACCCTCATTGACGTAATTGAGGCTTGAAGCTAATGGCTCAGTCGGTGTGGTGACAATGAAATTTATACGCCATGATCAGATCTAGCGATTGCATATTCCCTCCGTACTGGGAAATGGGCAGTTTGGCCAATCAGTCAAACGCAGTAAAAGCGCTGTCAATCGTAAAAAGTAATTATTGTGACATGATGGATTCTGAAGCACAAGAGCCCATTAACAACTTTAATGAATAGATTAGCCGAAGAAGCAGCCAGGTGGCTAAGGAACAACATTTGACCACTCGCCACCCACCTAACTCTTGCGACACCAACTCATAGCATTAGATCTTAGCAGGCTTGTATGATAACCGAGACAGTTATTATGAGGACATCGACTGTTAACTTGGTTTGTGAATCCCTGGGATGTTATTCATAAAGTCTCTCAGAATAGAATAGCTTATCTAGGATCAGGCGCCGATATACAGTGCCTTCAGAAAGTATTCATACCCCTTGACTTATTCCACATTTTGTTGTGTTACAGCCTGAATTCAAAATTGATTCAATGGATTGTTTTTACCCCATAATGACAAAGTGAAAACCTGCCCAGTCCTTAACGATTACAAGCATACCCTTAACATGATGCAGCCACATTTATGCTTGACAATATGGAGAGTGGTACTCAGTAATGTAACGATCGTCTGTTGAAGAAGGTGTGGACCAAAGTGCAGCGTGGTCAGTGTTCATACTTATATTTCAACTGAACACTCAATATCAAAAATAACAAACAGAATGAACGAAAACCGGAACAGTCCTGTCAGGTGCAGAAACACAAAGAAAATAACTACCCACAAAAACCCTGTGGGAATAAACTACCTAAGTATGGTTCCCAATCAGAGACAAAGATAGACAGCTGTCCCTGATTGAGAACCATACCCGGCCAAAACAAAGAAATACAAAAACATAGAAAAAGGAACATAGAATGCCCACCCAAATCACACCCTGACCAAACCAAAATAGAGACATAAAAAGCTCTAAGGTCAGGGCGTGACAGTACCCCCCAAAACCTGAACCTATAGGGGAGGGTCTGGGTGGGCATTTCTCCGTGGTGGCGGCTCTGGTGAGGGACTTAGACCACCCCGCTCCACCTCTGGCTTGGCCCACTTAGGTGGCGCCTCTAGAGCGGGGACCCTCGCCGCCAACCCCGGATTGAGGTAGAGAGCCCCGGACTGGAGGGCGCTGCTGGAAGCTCCGGACCGAAGGGCGCCTCTGGACGCTCCGGACCGAAGGGCGCCTCTGGACGCTCCGGACCGAAGGGCGCCTCTGGACGCCCCGGACCGAAGGGCGTCGCTGGAAGCTCCTGACTGGAGGGCGACACTGGAGGCTCCGGACTGGAGGGCGACTCTGGAGGGAGGAGACGCAGAGACAGCCTTGTGCGTGGGGCTGCCACAGGGCCCACCAGGCTGGGGAAACCTACAGGAGGCCTGGTGAGTGGAGGAGGCACCGGATGAACCGGGCTGTGGGGGAGCACTGGAGCTCTGGTGCGCAGCCATGGCACCACTCCTCCAGGCTGAATGCCCACTTTAGCCCGGCCCCTCCGGAGTACAGGCACAAGTCGAACTGGGCTGTGGGGGAGCACTGGAGATCTGGTGCCATTCATTAGGCTCAATGCCCACTTTCTCCCAGCACGGGCGGAGCGCAGGCATAGGGCGAACTGAACCCTCCCAGCGCCCCGGAGACACAGTACGCAGAGCCGGTGCAGGATACCCTGGGCCGAAACGGCGCACCAGAGACCAAACGCGCTGAGCTGGCACAATCCGCCATGGCTGGATGCCCACTCTCGCATGGCACTTGCGGGGGGCTGGCATATAGCGATCGGGCTATGAGCGCGCACAGGAGACACCGTGTGCTCCACCGCATAACACGGTGCCTGACCAGTATCACTGGTCAGCAAACTCCCCGTGTGCTCCCCCCAAAAAAATGTTTTGGAGCTGCCTCTCGTGCCTGCTGCACTGCCTTGCCTCATATTCCCCAGCCTGTCTCCAGGGTTCCTGTCCGTCCAATATCTCCTCCCATGTCCAGGAGTCCTGATCCCTCTGCTCCTCGTTACCACGCTGCTTGGTCCATTGGTGGGTAGGGTGGGTAGTTCTGTAACGATCGTCTGTTGAAGAAGGTGTGGACCAAAGTGCAGCGTGGTCAGTGGTCATACTTTTATTTCAACTGAACACTCAATAACAAAAATAAAGAGAACGAACGAAAACCGGAACAGTCCTGTCAGGTGCAGAAACACAAATCAAAAAAATAACTACCCACAGGGGAAAATCTACCTAAGTATGGTTCCCAATCCGAGACAACGATAGACAGCTGTCCCTGATTGATAACCTGTCACGCTATCTACCGAAGTCGATGCCTCTCCTTGCTCGGGTGGTGCTCGGCGGTCGACGTCTTCTAGCCATCATTAATCCATTTTTCATTTTCCATTGGTTTTGTCTTGTCTTCCTACACACCTGGTTTCAATCCCATTCATTACATGTTGTGTATTTAACCCTCTGTTTCCCATCATGTCTTGTCAGAGATTGTTTCTTGTTTCAGTTTCGTGTTGTTTGTATTTGCTGAGCGACGGGTCCTCGTACCCAATTTGTTTAATTTGTATTTATGGTTTTGGAGTTATGTTTTATTAAATTACTCCATTTACCGAGTTTATTCTCCTGTGCATGACTTCCCTGCCACCTGTACACACGTTTATGACCGAACCACACCCGGCCAAAACAAGAAATACAAAAACATAGAAAAAGGAACATATTGCCCACCCAAATCACACCCTGACCAAACCAAAATAGAGACATAAAACGCTCTAAGGTCAGGGCGTGACAAGTAATGTGTCGTATTGGATTTGCCCCAAACATAACACTTTGTATTCAGGACAAAAATATAATTGCTTTGCCACATTTTTTGCAGATTTACTTTAGTGTCTTGTTGCAAACAGGATACATGTTTTGGAATATTTTTATTCTGTACAGGCTTCCTTCTTTTCACTCTGTCAATTAGGTTAGTATTGTGGAGTAACTACAATGTTGTTGATCCGTCCTCAGTTCTCCTATCACAGCCATTAAATACTGTAACTGTTTTAAAGTCACCATTGGCCTCATTGTGAAATCCCTGAGCGGTTTACTTCCTCTCCGGCAACGGAGTTAGGAAGGATGCCTTTATCTTTGTAGTGACTGGGTGTATTGATACACCATTCAAAGTGTAATTAATAAGTTCACCATACATAAAGGGATATTCAATGTCTGCTTTTAAACATTTTCCCCATCTACCAAAAGGTGACCTTCTTTGCGAGGCACTGGAAAACCTCCCTGGTCTTTGTGGTTGAATCTGTGTTTGAAATTCGCTGCTTGACTAGGGGATCTTAATTGTATATGTTGGGTGCAGAGATTAGGTAGTCATTCAAAAAAACATGTTAAACACTATTAATGCACACAGAGTGAATCCATGTAACTTACTATGTGACTTGTTAAAGCACATTTTTACTCCTGAACTTATTTAGGCTTTGTTAATTAGGATTAATAAAGGGGTTGAATACTTATTGACTCAAGACGTTTCAGCTTTTCAATTTTAATGAATTTACATTTCTAAAAACATAAATCCACTTTGAGATTATGGGGTATTGTGTGTAGGCCAGTGACACAAAATCACAATTGAATTCATTTAAAATGTAAGCTGTAACACAATAAAACATGAAAATTGTCAAGGGGTGTGAACACTTTCAGATTAAGGCTGAGATTCAATCAACTGCAGAAAGTGGATTTCTGCACGGCGCTATGGAAATCAAGTGTCATCTCCCTCCATAACAGACACCACGCTGCTGTGCAACTCAAACACAACTTTGAACGCACAGAGTGGGAATGTGCTATATGAATTCTGGCCTGAAGTTTTACAATCTACCACAGGTATCAAAAATACCTGTAAGATGACAATGTAATATTGTGAAAAAGGAGTCTGCACATGCTTCAATCAGATGCAATGTCAGTGTTCATTTCCTAAGTGTTCTGGCTGTTAAATGTTCTATAGTAAATTCATGAGTTAATTCAAAAGTGCCCCAAGTGCAAAGAACATACTTGTGATCATGGTTAAGCTCTTAATGTCATGGATTGTATTTTCCCAGGTCTGTTCCCACAAAATTGATCGACAACGATCCCTGTCCTGGTTTGCTCTCCTGCTCAGTCCTCTGCAATGGGACATGGTCCCACTGTGTCAGAATGAATCCTTCAGTCTGTCCTGGATGACATTATATGCTCAATGAAGGGTATGAAACAATCCCTAACTCCTCACATACCTTGAATGTTCCTTGAATGTGTTGTCTAAATCGCTCGTGTTTTTTAATAATCTGTGGTCTATAAATGTGTACATAGAACATTAATGTGAAACCTGTTAAACGGACATTGAAAGTGATTGGAATCAGTTATTGGGTGTCAATTCAATGAGTGCACTATGCTGTGAAGCCATTCAACATGTACTGGCTAAAGAGAGAAATACCATGCTCATCGGGACAGATGATGATATTAGAGGTGCGCTAATCTCTCGTGGACAGACTACGTATTGAGCATCAAATAAAAATGTTGTGTTTGACACATGCTTCGTAGACAACAGGTGCAGACTAACAGTGATTCCCGGATTTTCGGCTTATTTCAAGCGGATTTCAAAAGTTTTCCAATTGGGATTTGCAACCCTATTTATAACACAGTACTATTGTTGATGAGTTACACTATAGTGAGTCTGAGGAAAATATAAAATACTGTGCTTCACAGCAGATTGACTAAGAACACATTCCTGAGGATTCTCATGTCATACCCAACCCATACAGGCTGAAAACCCAGCTCATAGATTTGTTGTCAAACTCCAGAGAAAAATTTGTGAGAAAATTGAAGAGGCTGCTCATAAAGCAGATGAAGTGGAGCCAAGAATCTCTCCCGTCTCCAAAAGTGACCTCTCACATTAGCTATTCCAAAATTACAGTATCGGATGAGCAAATGCAATTAATGTTTGAGCATTTGCCGGGGAGCAAGGGAAATACTTTGAGTTCAGTAATGATTTGACGTCTTCTTGCTTCCCAGACTTGGTATCGACCGATTTCTCCATCTACACTGACAATGGAGGAGGATGAAGAAATAGATGGTGTCTACATTAACTTGAGGGAGTTGTGTTTTGTCTGTCAGTGCTTGTTGTCTGATTATTTTGTTTGAAAAGCCAAGAACCTTTATGTGAAGAAAGCACCAAGAAGTAGGTGCTTACAATAGGCAGGGACATCTATAAAGACGATTTGATATGAGAATGATGACAGTTCAATGACAAAAGCTTTCTTTTTATCTAAGGATAACACTCCCCCTTCCCCTCTCACCAGTGATATGAGTAACCTTGCCAGGAAATTACAGTTGTGATAAACATCCTCGCTGTCACACATGAAAAGCACCTGAGGGTTTGAAATACTTGTTTGGAGTAATTCACTCTGACACATCAAAAGACCTCCCTAGATCATCCTGCCCTTGATGTAATGGAGTCCTGTCGTGGAATCTCCCTCACTGGACCCCTTACGAAACCACCTGTTGATTTCTGATTAGACCGCACGCTCACAACATGGTTGACAGGCAAAATGGGGAGGAGGCGGGGACTACCCTCTCCTCCTCTCTCTAATGGCTGGATGGACACTGAAGGCCCAGAGGCTAGAGCCTGCTAGTCACACCTGTCAGAGCAGAATCAGAGCAGCATGGAACGATAACACATCAAAAAACACATGATGTCCCACAAAACCCGACACCACACACATAAGAGCCATCACAGCTGTCAGTCAGAACCTCAAAGGCCAGGTGATTCAGGAGCCAACATGGCTGTTTATCTACATACATGAATCTAAAGCAGGCATTGTACAATGTATTGATTAGATCAAATGGCTAATTATAGATCACCACTGAGACACAAAGGGACAGTTAAAGAGCCTCCATGTGGCTCTGGACCATCAGGTTCCTGACTCCCGTACTAAGACAATCTGTACTGAAATCCACATAGTGCATGGACATTTTCTTGATTCCATGATTCCCAGCACAAAATGTATAATGGGGCTTGTGAAATTGTGAAATTGAAAATGTTTAGAAATGATCTACAGCAGTGATGTTTTAGGGGAACCCAAAAAACATCAGATAAGGTGGCATTTTTTTCTAACGAGGAAGCATTTGTCTCATGGAAAACGAGACAAGAGAACGAATGAGGAGCGCTGAGAGAGGAGAGGGACTATATATCTAGAAGGCTGGACATTTGAACCCTGGTGTCTTCATTCAAACAGTCAACTTCCATCATTGCTGCATGACCTCCATGCATTTCCCTAGTCTAGGGGATTGAGCTGTATAAATGTGCGACACAGCATGAGGTTCGCCACTTATTGGCTAGCTATTGTTAGATCCAAAGGCTGAGTGAAGAGGCAATCTACCTGGCTCTGATATTAGTAAGTGCTCCACAATGTGCTCTTCCTGGTTTGAGACAGAAGAAGCCTTTTCAGCCATTAACTGCCAAAATGCTGTGTAAACTCTTTGAGAAAACGCAAGGAAATGGATGGCAAGATTCTGTATGAGTCTCAACTCCTCCACCACCTGCTGCTGTGTGTCCAGGCATTTTGTGGAAAATGTAATAGTCAATGAATATGTATACGCGCTCATAAAACCTATTGAGGGGGGCTTTCTGTTCATTCCGTGTGCTGTTGATGACCCTTGACCCGCTCCGTGGTACCTGCCAGCTTAATGCATACTTGGCAGACCGGCCCATTAGTCCAGCTGATTCTCAGGCTAAACACATCGCTGGCCTATTTTAAGCAACAGTGGTGTGAGATGGGGGCATATGTAGACACATTAAGTCACTCTGGATACTCAAGCAATCCATATCTGGAGGCACGTACAGGTTCACTGCTGACGCTGATGTCATCATCTCTCGCTCCAGTGAGTCGCTGCTGGGAGGACTATGATGCACCTCTGAGGTCCAACTACAACTCCAGATCATGAAAATGCTTGACTTTGTCTGTGATGACAATGACCTTATTGATGAGGGTCAAAGGGCCAGAACCCCACAAGGGCTTCAAAAACATATTCAAGCACATTTTTAGGGACAATTTTTCTGTATTTGTGATAACACACACTGTTGTGTCATTGATTGAGATAGCTAAGCACAGTTGACAATACACTGACGTATTTCTTCTCCGAGACTTGGTCTGGGTGAGCAACCTTGCTTTCGTCTTCCCAATCCATAACGCTACACTTCCGCCCTCCTCCTCTTCCTTCCCTGCGTGCGAGGACTGGCGGCGTGGCTTGGACCCGTCACAGAGTGACTCAGGCCACTCTTCCATTTGAAAAATGAAAAGGGGGCCATTTGGCAGAGTTAAATGAAGCCCTAGCGAAATATGCTGAGCTCAGCACAGCTCCTAGAAGCTCAATCACAAAGGAGGCACGCTGATGTAATGGCCACCACTGCATCTGCCTTGGCAGGGGAGGAGGGCTCGTCAGCACAGCTCCTTTAATTAATCTCCCTCCGGATCAAGGGTACATCAGATATCATTAACAGAGTCTAGGCTCTCAGTGTCCAGCCGTTTCAACCCAAATAAAAAAAGACAGGGTGGGCGGAGAGAGAGAGGTGGAGAGTGGGGAGAGAAGGATTCAAAGAGGGATAAATTAATAAAATCAAATGTATTTATATAGCCTTTCTTACATCAACTGCTGTACAGAAACCCAGCCTAAAACCCCAAACAGCAAGCAATGCAGGTGTAGAAGCACGGTGGCTAGGAAAAACTCCCTAGAAAGGCCAAAACCTAGGAAGAAACCTAGAGAGGAACCAGGCTATGAGGGGTGGCCAGTCCTCTTCTGGCTGTGCCGGGTGGAGATTATAACAGAACATGGCCAAGATGTTCAAATGTTCATAAATGACCAGCATGGTCAAATAATAATAATCACAGTAGTTGTCGAGGGTGCAGCAAGTCAGCACCTCAGGAGTAAATGTCAGTTGGCTTTTCATAGCCGATCATTAAGAGTATCTCTACCGCTCCTGCTGTCTCTAGAGAGTTGAAAATGGCAGGTCTGGGACATGTAGCAGGTCCGGTGAACAGGTCAGGGTTCCATAGCCGCAGGCAGAACAGTTGAAACTGGAGCAGCAGCACGGCCAGGTGGACTAGGGACAGCAAGGAGTCATCATGCCAGGTAGTCCTGAGGCATAGTCCTAGGGCTCAGGTCCTCCGAGAGAGAAAGAGAGAATTAGAGAGAGCATACTTAAATTCACACAGGACACCGGATAAGACAGGAGAAGTACTCCAGATATAACAGACTGACCCTAGCCCCCCGACACATAAACTACTGCAGCATAAATAAACCCTGCATCCATGAGCCTGTTCATGTTGTATACTACACTCAGCTGTGTTCACTGCTGTTGTGACAGGCTTACAGAGAATGTGTTGTGACCATGATGCTCTTGTTGCACATTGTGAATCAAAAGTAGCATATACTGTTGTTAGGCCTATCCCTGCTTTGATTGGAGTGATGCAAGTTGATTTTGGTCTAGTTATTTTTCCTTCGAGAGTAATTTTGTTTATTCAGAATGCAAAATATCCAGGTTTAATTTGACGGCAGCTCAACAATACTGAATTGACAAGACCTTTTTTTTTGTAGCTCTGACTGATTCAGCAGGACTTAGTGATAAAACCCCATTCAAAGGAATTCTGTACATTGAAAATGAAATACAAAGCATTTCTTGCAGACCTGTCCTGACTTGAAATAGCAACCCTGCAGATAGAAGAAGAACATGCCTACCTGACCTATGCCATAGTCCCCTATACAGAGATTGTAGTACTGTATACATCATAAAATAAGAAAGACAATGTATAGCGTAATGAATCCTATTGAACAAAATAACTGTCAAAGCCAACAAGTCAAAGAAAAAAAAAGTGGAAACACACACACACACACACACACACACACAGTATCAGTTTACTGTAGCCTGTGATGTAAACTTCCAATTTACTGCTGCCATCCAGTGCTCATCTAGGCACACTGCAATGATGTACTTCATTGCAGAAAAATAAATGTTAAAACAAAATGTTGTTTGCTTTTATTACTGCAAGTATATGTCATTCCAGTTATTGCAACGTTCTGAGAACCATACACATACATTCTGGAATGGATTTTAACAATCAAAATCTAAATTAATTTCACAATTGACAGGAATCATTTAAATTAAACAGTAAAATTGCAAGTCTTTGGTCAAGTAAAAATTATTAACGTTTTCAATCTTTGATTACATCAGTGGTAAAATACCCAATTGCCATACTTTAGTAAAAGTAAAGATGTCTTAATAGAAAATGACTCAAGTAAAAGTGAAAGTCACCCAGTAAAATCCTACTTGAGTAAAAGTAAAAAATAATTTGGTTTGAAATATACTTAAGTTTCAAAAGTAAATGTAATTGCTAAAATATAATTAATTATTAAAAGTAAAACTATTAAAAATATATATATATATTTTAACAGAGGGCACAATTGTCTTTCTTTTTTTATCTACGGATAGCAGGGGATCAATATCATACCAAATGAAAACAAGTGATTTACATTTGTGGATTGGTACTTATTTGTACAGATCATTATACACAAATACAAAATGCAGGCTGTGTGTTCACAATACATTTGGCATGATATTGATCCCATAGGCACACTCCAACACTCCGAGTCCCCCAGATCAGATGCAGTAGGGATGACCAGGGATTATCTTTTTATGTGCGTGAATATGACAATTTCCTGTCCTGCTAACCATTCAAAATGTAACGACTACTTTTGGGTGTCAGGGAAAATGTATCGAGTAAAAAGGACATTATTTTCTTTAGGAATGTAGTGGAGTAAAAGTAAAAGTTGCCAAAAATGTAAATAGTAAAGTAGAGATACCCCTAAAAAAAATAAGTAAAAATACTATTTTAAGCGCTTTACACCACTGGATTGCATTTCGAATTTTAATCTACTGAATGGATTTCTGAGATCTACTACTTTGCCTTACGTCACAGATCTAGGGAAATAAATCAATCCAGAGTCACAGTTCACCAAGCAACAGCAGAGATGGTAAGAATGAATAAAGCATGCATTTTGTTTTACGTTTCTAAGCGCGAATGTTACTTAATAAGTAATACAATTAATCGCATACATTGAATGGCAAAAGTGTTCGATAATTAAGGATCCCAGCTAGAGCTATCACTCGTTGAAAGGATATTAAATGTACGTTAGCCAGACTAGCTTAGCACAGGTCTATGAGCACAACAGAGGAAACGAGTGCACTGTGAGTAAGCACAAAACAGCAAGCATCTGGAAGTTTATTATTATGCACGAGCTAGATTGTTAGCAAACTATCTCAATAAGATTAAATAAATAAAAAGTACTAGCCTGGCTAGCAGTTAGTTACATAGTAACGTAACTAAGTTAGTTAGCTAACTTTAGGTGGCTAGTTAGCTACCTAACACAGCTAGGTAGCTAACTAGCATGCTACGTTAGCTAGCTATCGTTAGCCAGTGTAATGTTGATTGTTTCACTTTCGTTTTTTGACTGCCATAAAAGTTACCCAACTTTGCCGAATGCCATTGGTCTTTGCAGTCAACCGTCCTTACATATGCAGTCAAAGGCTGATTGAAATTGCATGGTTGTTCGCGGTGCTGTCTTCCAAATGCTTGCAACCAGCTGCTTGGAACAAATTTAGCTAGTTGTCATACCTACCTCTAAAAGTTTCAAACGTGTTTGACGTCAGAGGTGCACCCATAGAGCTCATATTCTACTAACTAATTCTGTGGGTGCACCCCCTGCCAGGTGACTGTAAACAAAGCCACAAGGTCGGTTGCTTCCTAGCTTGCGCTATAATTTATTTATAGCAATACAATACCTTAGTCTAGGGTGGCAAACACGATCTGTGTCGAGTTGTTTTTTTGGTAGATAACTCATCGCAATGCAAGATAACTACGTAAGTAAAACATGTAATGTGTATTTCTTGACCAATATACCGTGAAAACATTGACACAGCTGCCTTTTTCTCTCTGTAGTTCCGTAACCAGTACGACAATGACGTCACTGTTTGGAGTCCTCAGGTAAGGTTCAAGTTGCCTAATGAGAAAGCGACCTTACAAGGTACTCACTACAGCATTAACATAACTCAACGGACATCAACATTATTCTAAATGTTTGGGGAATGAGATTACCTGCAGTGTCTCCCAAATAAGGTAACATTATCAATACACTTGTTTCAGGGGCGCATTCACCAGATCGAATACGCCATGGAGGCGGTGAAACAAGGTTCGGCAACAGTGGGGCTCAAGTCCGGAACCCATGCAGTCCTGGTTGCTCTCAAGGTATTTCCCAATTATATTCTACACTGTGACAGCTTTATTTTGTCAAGAGTTACATAGGAGCTACACTGAGACTTTGTATGTACACTGAGACTTTGTATGTTTATTTATTTTTTACCTGTTACACTGGATGCGGACATGAGCCACACTTTGCAAACTAGAAAATAGAGCCAGAGGGCAATTTTGTGCTGAGTAGACGGTGCTCCTATGCCCAGGTTTAATTTATTAAATGAATAAGAGCGTCTCGCCCTCAGTAAAAGTTACGTTTCCGGTATGCCAGGCCAGTTAAGATGAAATAAAAATGTACATGTAGTACCTTACTCTTGACTAAGTACTCTTGACACTTGCAGTGACTATCAATGGGCTGTTGACTGAGACTGTGTTCGGGTTTATCCACAGAGAGCCCAGTCTGAGCTGGCTGCTCACCAGAAGAAGATCCTCCATGTTGATGAACACATTGGCATCTCTATTGCCGGGCTGACTGCAGATGCCAGGCTCCTCTGGTACAACACACACGCACACATCTCGTGTCTAGTTGTAGGAATACCATGACTTCGTATGCAAAGTGTATCCACTGTAATCTGTGTCAAGATTTCCCCTTCCGTCTTCCTCGACAGTAACTTCATGAGGCAGGAATGCCTGGACTCCAGGTTTGTGTTTGACAGGCCTCTCCCAGTGTCACGCCTCGTCACTCTCATTGGAAGCAGTATCCTTTGTCATGTTTTCACATATTCACCTCTAGAAGCCTGCACCGGAACTCCAATCAATGTTTCAATGTCAAAATGCACACGTTGGGCTTTTCATGAGTTAAGCGGTGAGGTCAGGTTTGGGAATTGGCATGCTGTCCTCTACTGTTAATGTAACCCTTGACCTGTCCCTCAGAAACCCAAATCCCCACACAGAGATATGGAAGAAGACCGTATGGTGTGGGACTGCTTATCGCTGGCTACGACGTGAGTTCTCTTTGTCATATTTTTCATGGAAACTAGGTCTGCTGATGAAGGGGTGTAATACTCTAGAAGTAGTATGTGATTCTTAAAGCAACATTCATTAGTAATGTGGAGCATCAGTCATTCTCTCCTTATGGTTTCTTCTTGTAGGACATGGGACCTCATATCTTCCAGACCTGCCCCTCTGCAAACTACTTTGACTGCAAAGCCATGTCCATCGGAGCCCGCTCCCAGTCTGCCCGCACATACCTAGAGAGACACATGAACACCTTCCTGGACTGTGAGAGCATGCACACACACACACTGTATTTGTAGTTCTCGCAAGTACTAACGCAAATACATACCTGAGGGCACAAATGCATGTCTACTCAGACACTTACTATAAAGTAAATACCGTTTGATGCTTGTTAACTGTAGCACCTGTCTCACACATTTCAGCACATGCTCTTTGCATTTATCACTTTGTCCATTGCATTGTCTGTATTTAGGTAATCTGAATGAGCTGGTCAGGCATGGTCTGCTTGGGCTCAGAGAAACACTCCCTGCTGAACAGGACCTCACGACTAAGGTAAGCTGCTATGGCTCAACCAACTGGTCTTACCACTCCTTCCCTGCTGAACAGGGCTGTGTTCATTAGGTCATGTAACAGAACATGTTTTGCTACATTTATGATAAAATTAGTTTTTCTTAGTCAAGTTAGTTCCTCCCTGTTTGTCGGTGTTCATTAGTACCTAATGAACACAACCCAGGCCTTTACTGAGTAGCTCTCCCTGCCTTTCAGAATGTCTCCATCGGTATTGTGGGGAAAGACATGGAGTTCACCATCTACGACGATGATGACGTGGCTCCTTTCCTCGTGGGTCTAGAGGAGAGGCCACAGAGAAAGGTAGGAGTCGGCTTGGAGCTAACAATGGATGTCATTTGAGGAAAGTGGTTGGATTAATGCTAGCCTGGAACCACACTGAAACAGAACAATTCATTTGGAATCCAGGGTAGTATAATGCGCCCTCTAAGATATTTGTATATTTAAATATATTAGAGAGTGGTTAACAAACATGATGTCACAAAATTGTTTGAACACATCAAGTGTTGGAATTGTCACATTATCGTTGAACTGTAGCCAATCAAGATGTGGGCCACTGCTAACCTCTCCTTGTGTCTGTCCTTTAGGTCGTCCAGGCTGCAGATGAGCCTGCAGCTGACAAACCTGATGAGCCAATGGATATCTGAGACTTGGAGGACGCAGAATGATTACACACTTCTTGTCACACTGCGGTGGCCAGAAACCAAATCCAACAGGGCACCACTCACTGAACTGCAATGGGGAAATCTGTACTGTGGCAATATGCCACTTACTGAAAACAAGTGAATTGTACGCTTTCTGCTAATAACATTGGTTGTTGCTTTTCTATTGGTAGAATGTTCAATTCTATAAATAAAACCTTTTTTCTCATTTGGTGCCAATGTGTTTTTTGTTTGACACACACTTGAGACTTATTTTTTATTTTAAGATTGTTGGTTGTCAAACTAGGAGATCTTCCACAGCAGTGACTATAACATTGGCATACAGGTTAATCAATTGTGTATAAAAGTGAGTTTTTCATAAATAGTGGTCCAGTGTTGCATTATAGCCATTAAGTAAGCAGGAAAAAAAGTCTTAATCCCAAGGTCACCAATGATCATTTCTACTAAGGTTCTGTCTACGCAAAGCATAGTTCTGACATAGTGATAATCAAAGTTTTCCTTTCATTACACATTTGTCCTCACCTTAAAAGGAAACTAGAGTGCAGAGCATCAAAATCCTGAGACATTAGTAAAAAAAAAAAGTTGCAATTGCAGATATGTTCATTCACAACTAGCTATTTGAATACATAAATGTAACTAGTTGTTACTCTGATCATGGGTTCTGACTGTTATCACGATTTACTTGTAAGATTTGACTTTTTTTGCTTGCGTGCCATTATTTCTGGCTAGCATAGACCATACTTAGAGGGCGATGGCAGACCAATCAGAACACGTCTCTTTGTTCAGGCTTGTGATTGGACTGCAGATAACCTTATAGCGCCAAGTCCAGATGGGTTTATGCAGAAAGAACGTTGTAGTTTTTAATTTTCTTCACACAGACATGTAGAACAAGCTAAAGATCAATTATGTGACTAATTTTTGACAAATGTCAGAGCCAAGGTCTCGGAAGTTCTAGATAAATTTCACATTGATTCTAATGTTCTTAAGCAGATGTGTAGGAGCACAATACAATCCCAGTCAGTTTACTGTAAGCTATTATTCAATGGGGGAATCCTTAACCAGGCACTGGTACAATACTGTGGGTACTGTATGACTTCTGCTTCAGACTGTCACTTAGCAAGAGAAGAAGGGATACCATCTTTCTCAGGTGGAGCTTTTTGCTCCTCTACTCTGTTACAGACTGGATAACTGCCAGCCTTCATGCAAGAGTCCATCCAGTATTGAAGCTTTTCGAGGCTAGAAATAAATGTTTATTGACAGACGTAATTAGACTTGTTTGTAGGTCGCACTCATCTCTCCCAAATATTGAAAGGAATTTAGGGAAGTCAATCAATAGTGTTTCCTTATGGTTATTTCTTCTGCTTCTTGTTCTATCTAAGAACGGCCAGATGATGTTTCCGTTGACACTATCCTTTTCCTCACTCCAAAACCATGGACATCTTTAGTGTGTACTCAAGCTCCTCCCCTTGCTCCTCTGCAACGCCCATCTCATTATCAGCCACACCCAGCTTGTCATTGGCCCCACCCTCCTCCCGGTCCATTCCTTCTTTCTCTACCTCAGTCCCACACACATCACACTTAGCCCCACCTTCCTCATTCCCAGTGGATAAATAAGCAGCTTCCTCATCAGTATTCAAATCAGACCCTGCCTCAGCTCCACCTTCATCATCCTCAGCCCCACCCTCCTCCTGGTCAGCCCCACTCTCGTTGGTCGTCTGGCTGCTCCTCAGTGCTGGTCGCCTGGGAATGGTCGCATCCACAGAAGGGCTCTTCCCAGCATGGATGGGGATCTTCTGGGAAACCTAATTCAACCATACACTACCTAATAAAGTTTCCATTTCCATTCATCATCAGTCACTTTGTAATTCGAGCACATACTGTACAGTCCTCATCAGAAGCACTAAACCCTACTGTATGTTACACCAAATCTGGTATACCTCCATATTGTTTAATTATTTTTTATTATTTATTGAATATTTGAAACATACAATATACTTGCAGTGAAGCTGCTCAATAACTACATCATACCAGTCATCCAACAGATTCCCATTCAGAGCGACACACAGAAGCATCCAGGGTCAATGCCCAGCTCAAGGGCATATTGACCGATCTACCACTGGGTCAAAGTGCCAATATCTCTGGTGGGTTGACCCCCTCCTCCTGGCGGCCCTCCTGCATCACCCGTGTGATCTCTCTCAGCTGGAGAAGCAGTCTCCCCTCTTGGTCGGCACTCCCCCCTGTCACCCTGCAGAGAGAGCAGCACATCACAGCCACAGGTCAGGGTCTTACCATTAGGATTCACCAGTCAATCAATGGGAGTTGCAATTACAGTTGAAAGTACAACTATAGTAAAGTAAATACATTGTTTAATCCAGATTGTATTCAATCAAATTAAATTCACCTATTTTTTTTCAATCAAATATTTTTGCCATGAAAAACCATGCGAGCTGGGAAAGGAATGACCCAGATAACCGTTTTTTTTTAAAGTTACAATTTGAATATACTGTTTGTTCTTTCGTATGCAAAGAGTATGAATGAGAGAAAGACTGAAGGGAGAATAAATGAGAGAGTTTGGAGGAGAACGGCAGGTAAACAACAAACCTTTTAGAGCTGCAAATGGCTTTAGTCAATCTTCTCCATTACCATCTCTGTCTCCCTCAGCTCATCCTGCAGCTGGCTTTAGTCAATCCTCTACATTACCATCTCTGTCTCCCTCAGCTCATCCTGCAGCTGGCTTTAGTCAAATCTCTTCATTACCATCTCTGTCTCCCTCAGCTCATCCTGCAGCTGGCTTTAGTCAATCCTCTTCATTACCATCTCTGTCTCCCTCAGTTTATCCTGCAGCTGGCTTTAGTCAAACCTCTTCATTACCATCTCTGTCTCCCTCAGCTTATCCTGCAGCTGGCTTTAGTCAATCCTCTTCATTACCATCTCTGTCTCCCTCAGCTTATCCTGCAGCTTGCTTTAGTCAAACCTCTTCATTACCATCTCTGTCTCCCTCAGCTTATCCTGCAGCTGGCTTTAGTCAATCCTCTTCATTACCATCTCTGTCTCCCTCAGCTTATCCTGCAGCTGGCTTTAGTCAAACCTCTTCATTACCATCTGTCTCCCTCAGCTTATCCTGCAGCTGGCTTTAGTCAAATCTCTTCATTACCATCTCTGTCTCCCTCAGTTTATCCTGCAGCTGGCTTTAGGCAATCCTCTTCATTACCATCTCTGTCTCCCTCAGTTTATCCTGCAGCTGGCTTTAGACAATCCTCTTCATTACCATCTCTGTCTCCCTTAGCTCATCCTGCAGCTGGCTTTAGTCAATCCTCTTCATTACCATCTCTGTCTCCCTCAGCTCATCCTGCAGCTGGCTTTAGTCAATCCTCTTCATTACCATCTCTGTCTCCCTCAGTTTATCCTGCAGCTGGCTTTAGACAACCCTTTTCATTACCATCTCTGTCTCACTCAGCTTATCCTGCAGCTGGTTTTAGACAATCCTCTTCATTACCATCTCTGTCTCCCTCAGCTTATCCTGCAGCTGAGTCAGCTCAAAATCAGCTACAGAGAAGAAAAGAGAGAATAAGGAGAGTGCAAGGGTGGGTAAATACTGTACTTTCCAGGCTGGCATTGTCTGAATTGAAGCAGAACTATTTAGATTTCATGTTTTGAAATTAACTATTTAAAAAGTAGTACTATAAACTGTTGCTGTTTCTTTCTATATAATTATCAATCTTCTTGAAGGGGAATGATCTAAGAATCGTGAGATTAGATTACGGAATACAAACACAGTAACTCACTGATCTTTTTCTTCCGGTTCTCTCCTCTCACCGAGGGAAATCTGGGCTCGACTGCGCTCTTCACCTTTGATGTTATCTTTTGAAAGCACAATAGGAATATGAACTTTGCTATAATGTGTCTTTTGAACATACAAGACGCCGATCATAAACAAATAGTTTCTGTGAGAAAAGGACACAATGGAGTTTGTGTGCATGCGTGTCCTCCTCCTAGTATGTTCATATATGTTTGGATGGGCACAAGTATCAATCAATCAATCAAATTGATTTATAAAGCCCTTTTTTTACATCAGCCGATCTCACAAAGTGCTGTACAGAAACCCAACCTAAACCCCCAAACAGCAAGCAATGCAGATGTAGAAGCACGGTGGCTAGGAAAAACTCCCTAGAAAGGCCAGAACCTAGGAAGAAACCTAGAGGAACCAGGCTATGAGGGGTGGCCAGTCCTCTTCTGGCTGTGCCGGGTGGAGATTATAACAGTGGTTGTAGAGGGTGCAACGGATCAGCACCTCAGAAGTAAATGTCAGTTGGCTTTTCATAGCCGATCATTCAGAGTTAGAAACAGCAGGTGCAGTAGAGAGAGTCCAAAACTGCAGGTACTCGATTCAAGATTAGTCTTCGATTAATTTTCAAATGCAAACTTTTGCCTTCAGCCCCATTTCACATTTCAAATGCTAACATGCGAGAGTACTCAAACACACACTTTCTTTCAAATGCCCATGACTATTGCATGTTGTGTGTCTACCCTATACCAACCCCACAACATCGCACCTTAAACAGGAGGTAGAGGAGTTAAAGGAGGATCCCAAAACCATACATGAGGATGATCTGCCCTGCCAGGTTGGACTTGCTCCCAGTCCCTACCCCGGTGCCACCACCACCCTTAGCCCTGGCCTCGGTGTTGTGTGCCCTGGTGGACCCAGCAGCCCTCTGGCCCTGACTGTCCGGAACCATCTGCCTGTGCACCACGGAAGGAAAGCCTCCTGAACCTGCAAAGCAAAGGAGGTAGATAAACCCGACACTGTGATCTAATACACTGGAGCAGCCACTTTATGCCCCACATTTATGAAGTACCCTGTTAAGGGGAAGGAGACAGAGGTGGCAAGCATAAGGGCTGTCCAGCATGTCTCCTATCCGGAGGTGGTGAGAAGAGAAAGGACTGAAGTGTAATTAAAATGGTAGTAGGAGTAGAGATACTGGACTGCTAACTCTGCAGTTTTCTAAATCAATAGTTGTTTAGTAGTCTGAAAATGTCCGAAACATTAACTTGATTGACCATGCTGCAGGTCATGTAACTGTTTGTTATATGCAATATGCTTTGTGGACTCAAGCAGACAGATGTTGCTCTCCGGTTTTGGTATGGTATGGTATGGTTGAATGTATTCTGCCACTGCACCGCTACTGCCCTATTTAGTGCAATACCTTTGACTCAGACCCATAGACTTACATTCACGGTTGAAGCGTAGTCAATGTTATTTGAACTAAAAAAGATAAGTCGGTTGTGATACCACCCCATATGGATGATGTAGCTGGTCATGTCAAAGATAAACGACGATGCATGCATCAAAAAAGTAAATGCAAGTAAAAGGTAAGCCTACGCTCGAAACTATAATAGTTAGCTAGAATAATAAAGATATGTATCATTTTTAGAGCATAAAACTCTAACACCAGAAGAACAACGCAGAACACCCGGCAAGATACGACCGTAACTTTTTGAAATGTTGACATCGACATTGTTACATCCGCAAGGTTGCTTTTGCAGAGATATATATTTTTAAAAAAATAGAAGATTACACAAACAAGTGAAAACACAAAAGGGTCATATAGATGATGCGTGTCTCCTCAGCATCATTAATTTGTGTACGCTTTCTTGTTCGCTAAAAAACGGAAGTGTAACATGTGTTGTAGTGGATGTACCTCTCCAGAGGATGGCACCAGAGAACCTTAATTTATTTCGACTAAATAGAAAGGCTTTGATGGCACTGCATCCCCTTTGTAAGAAATAGCCAAATATGGTAAAGTCGTTTTTAAAACTCTTTATACCTGCTATAATTACTGACTCTTTGTGATAGATTAGATCAGTGGAGATTTTAGCATGCAATTCTTGGTGGGGCAAAAACGTTTTTAGATGCATGCCAGCAAAGCCACAAAACAATGCATTAATTGCACAATAACGGCGTCAAGCGGTGCCCACAAACTATTAGGGCCTACATAAAGCTGTCCCAACAGCAGAGCTTGTCAGCACCATGGAGTGAATCCTTACCACTGCTACACCTGGCTATCAGCAGAGCCTTGTCTGGCAGCGAAACAGTTCATACAGCCTCGTTTAATGCCTTTTTACAAAACATAGCTGATATGGTTGTCCATCTCTCCCTGGCATATTATATAATTTATGCAGACATTTTTGGACTCACCTTTTTGTGCGCAGTGGTCTTTTGTTGGCAAATTTTGTCATCAAAGAAAGATTTACAATTCCGAGTTGGATGACCGTTCAAAATGTATTTTCCCAGTCTGTTTATTCCCGACTACCCAGTTGCAGTGCTTGTGGTTAGCCACTGTCACCGATTCCTTCCAAACAACTCATTGTTCAATTTGCGATTTCCAGATTGTTGTGTAATGTTTATGTCCAATGGCCGATGAGCACGATACATTTTATCTATAATTTCTCTTCATTTTTTCTCTTCATATGACAATGATTAAAAATGATTTGCCAGTAGATTGTCTACTTGATTTATGATGCTGACTGTTAGCTAAGATTTTGAAAGTAAGATGTTCAGTTCAATCAAAGCTACTGTAGATGTAACATGATTTTACATCATTTTATCTGTGGCCAATGACCTTGAGCCTTCATGGAAGGGCACTTCCAATCTAAGTCTATGGCAGCACCCAAAGGGCTCACATTCTTGATGTCTACCCTTACTAAAGGAGGGTGACGCAGTGTCCCCATAAGTGACAGAACACTGAGCCAATCACGGTGCAATGCTCCTATTTTCTGCTGGCCTGCCCCATTACCACAGAAAGCACTGAGCTAGACTGAAACACCTGCATTTTGGAGCTGCCTCTTTGTATGCAGATTTATTAACTCAATGATATATATTTTTGTTGCATTGTTTGCAAACTGATATGTGACACGTATTAATGCCAAAATAACAAGCAAAACAGGCAAAGCCCCACCTGCCCTGAAAGACGGGCCGCCACTGGATTAGGTAAAACCTGGGGAAAGACCTATACAGGTTCATAGGAACTGTCAACCCGGTGAGTTGAAGACTTGGTTGGGACTTTTATCAATTTGATTTGCTCACCCCCTGCGCCCTCTCGCCTCCTTATGAAAAAGGTCAAAGTTAATCGAGGACAGTCGGCGAAAGCGAGTGAACATGGATAGAATTGTGCTTGCTTGAAATGAGACGGTCCTTCCCCACTCGCACGTCATTAGTCAAATTATGTTTACAGCAGGAGATCCCAAAATAAATGTGTAAACAAGTTAAGGTAGTTGTGCAAGACATTCTATAGATAAAACAATACGTATTATATTGTTTTTAAATGTGTGCATGACAAAACAAAGCTGATTCAAAGGGGGTGGCAGATTTAAAACTATTCTGCAATAGGATACACACGAGTATCCTTGATGAAAGGTGGCTATCGAGGAGGGGAGGGCACTCTTCCGTTTGCCTACTAAAGAATTTACCCACTTCTCGATCACTTATTGGTTCCAGGTCACAGAGGAGAGGGGGCAGGAGAATGTTTTACAAATGAGAATCTCCCTTGGTGTCAAGAATGTGCACCATCCGACCACCCACTCCGTCACTACTTAGTCTGTAGATTCGCCCAGCATACATTGCCCCATAACATTCATTATGATATCAATTATATACATATACCATGTAGATACGAATAAACCACTGTTTGTGAATTTTCAGGGAAACTAAGCCACCCTATTCACGCTACTGAGACAAGTCAATTTGCGCGAAGACCAGACCAGCTATATTGGTTACAGAGGTGGGACCAAGTTACTATTATTTGAGTCACAAGCAAGTTTCAAGTTGAGTTCCAAGTTGAATGGGCTGAGTCTTATGTCACAAGTCCAAGTCCTGTATTCTGAGCAAGTCCAGTCACAGGTTTTTTCAAGTCAAGTAAAAAAACATCTATCCATGCAACAACTTGTTCAACTACAAATCTTTGTCTGTTCATTGAGACTACCAGACAGCCCTTTTCATGATTTTGTCTACAACACATTTTGATGGTGTAATTGTGAAATGGGGACCATGTCACGTCCTTACGACTGCTACATCAGCAGGTTGACGTGCTCAGAGTGTAGATTTATTTACAGGTCTTGGTGATCCAATGGTGAAAGCACTATATCATATAAAATATACAAGTTGATTTACGAAATATACACTGGCAATAGCCTAAAAGAAATAGCTTCTGTATCAGGCTTAAAGACATGCTCCGGTACTTTGGCAACTAGTAAGTATTTTTTAAACCTCCCTCTTTGTGCTGTATGTGTCAATGTGTAGTTCATACATGCATAATCTATGAGCAAATGACTGTTTTACCTCAATTATCCACAAAATCCCTAGTTTGAAAGCGACTGTTTTCTGAAAGCTGTGTATTACCATTTTCCCTACATTTCCCCCCATGTGGGCCGACCCTCTAGCAATTCGAGTTTTAGCCAATGTGCTTCAGCCCCTTTGCATTTGATGTAATACATCATTTTCTGGGACCACTTTTGGCTGGTGGGCGCTACTTTCAGAACTACTAGCGAAAAAGTACAGAAGAATCCCTTTAACCTGTCCTATCTGAATGGACACAGGTAGAGGGCAAAACTCTACATCCTCCCCTTGAGAAACCAAATCGAATCTGTCTAGTATAAGCACTTGGCCCCTCCCTTGGTCCATACAATTACCTAATTGGCAATTACAACTAATAAACTGCTTCTACAATTTAAAATGCGATTTCTACATACATTTTGACATCCTTCTTAGTCATTTTGAATGAGTTTTAATGATATTTCATCACCCTTTATAAATGGAGAAATCATTATATCTTATTCAAAATCCTGACTCCAAAGTGTGGCGCCCAGGCCACGTAGCTATTTATATGCGCGTTGAAAGGCGCACGCTCCTATTACGCACAACCAGAATGACAAGAGACATAGGACACAGACACAATAAACTCCGACACAACCTCAGAAATATAAACAAAGGAAATAATACATTGAATTAAGTAAACAGAACTTCTCATGAGTCTTGAAAACGTCCATGTGCACAAGAAACATAGCCCCCACTGAAAAGGCATTATATGGGGCTAAATGAAAATCTTATATCAAACATGAAACAGAAACAGAAATGTCTGAGGGTTGCAATAAACGGTACAGGGATGAAAAGCTTGCAATTATTGTAGGATTAGTTGGAATATAGATTTACCACACATGCATTTAAACGTGTGAAAGCAACAGCAAACATTTCAACATCGGAACAAGCACTCTCCACTGGCGGGAGTTTGGAGAGCGCGACTTGCGCAAGTAATAATTCATTTTAACATTCAATTCCAAATGCAAGCTTCATAAGTACATTTCAAGCAATTCTGACATATCAAAACACCATTAGGCCTAACCTCATTGGCCTAACCTAACCTCAGATATATTATTGAATAATGTCGCGATTGAGCAAGTTGAGGACACTAAACTAATTGGTGTAAACATAGTACGCCGCTATCGTGGTCAAAACATAGCCTCAATGGTTGCTAAAATGTCCATGACAGGACAGACCTCTACCTTCTTGACATCTCAGTCAACCAGACAGGTCCTAGATAATGTTTTACAAGGAATATTAGAAAATAAAAGAGAGCCGCACACTCTAGGAGCTCAGATGCAAAAATGTAATTACCAACGTTTCGACAGCCAAGCTGTCTTCACAAGGAATATTACCCAGGTGTGTGGTCATGTGCAGCAAATAGGGACAGGTAAAGTAGGTACAGGTAGGGACAAGTAAAATAGGTAAATTGCAGTTGGTCCAGAACAAAGCAACATGTTCTCTCCAGCTCAAAGTTGAGGAGAGATTGATTGCATCACTATAACTGACAATAAATAAATGGTAATAACTGATGAAATCAGAGTGACTGTGGTTGACCATGTTGTCCACCATGGGATGAACATGAGGGAGGCTGGGCAATGGGTTCAACCAAATCTGAGCCGCTATACTGTTGCAGGTATCATCCAGACATTTCTAAATGAGAACCAGTAAGTAACTGTTAGTGCTGTAGTCTTACTGGTACAGTAATATGTACTATACTTTCATAATGAGAAGGATCTATCACTAAAACCATTCAAATGTTTTTACAGAACTGCAAGAAAACCAGTATCTGGTGGAAGAGGTGGACTGTTCACCCCAGAGCAGGGGACCCACATTGTAAATATGGTCATTACAAATAACCGCATCAGACTCAGAGAACTGCAGGATCACTCTTGAAAGAAACTCAGACCGTGGAAAACAACTGAGATATGAATATGCGCACGTAAGCTATTCTATCCTATCATTGGTACTGGATCTAGAAGTGTATGGTGCTACATCATATGGACTGATCCCTGTCTTTTCCTACTGTGCTACATTGTCTTGTCTTGTCTCTTTCAGAGCGTCATAGAGCTAGAAGCAGATGCAGTGCATTCAGCCCCCTTGAACTTTGCGACCTTTTGCCACATTTCAGGCTTCAAACATAGATATAAAACTGTATTTTTTTGTGAAGAATCAACAACAAGTGGGACACAATCATGAAGTGGAACGACATTTATTGGATATTTCAAACTTTTTTAACAAATCAAAAACTGAAAAATTGGGCGTGCAAAATTATTCAGCCCCCTTAAGTTAATACTTTGTAGCGCCACCTTTTGCTGCGATTACAGCTGTAAGTCGCTTGGGGTATGTCTCTATCCGTTTTGCACATCGAGAGACTGACATTTTTTCCCATTCCTCCTTGCAAAACAGCTCGAGCTCAGTGAGGTTGGATGGAGAGCATTTGTGAACAGCAGTTTTCAGTTCTTTCCACAGATTCTCGATTGGATTCAGGTCTGGACTTTGACTTGGCCAATCTAACACCTGGATATGTTTATTTTTGAACCATTCCATTGTAGATTTTGCTTTATGTTTTGGATCATTGTCTTGTTGGAAGACAAATCTCCGTCCCAGTCTCAGGTCTTTTGCAGACTCCATCAGGTTTTCTTCCAGAATGGTCCTGTATTTGGCTCCATCCATCTTCCCATCAATTTTAACCATCTTCCCGGTCCCTGCTGAAGAAAAGCAGGCCCAAACCATGATGCTGCCACCACCATGGTTGACAGTGGGGATGGTGTGTTCAGCTGTGTTGCTTTTACGCCAAACATAACGTTTTGCATTGTTGCCAAAAAGTTCAATTTTGGTTTCATCTGACCAGAGCACCTTCTTCCACATGTTTGGTGTGTCTCCCAGGTGGCTTGTGGCAAACTTTAAACGACACTTTTTATGGATATCTTTAAGAAATGTCTTTCTTCTTGCCACTCTTCCATAAAGGCCAGATTTGTGCAATATACGACTGATTGTTGTCCTATGGACAGAGTCTCCCACCTCAGCTGTAGATCTCTGCAGTTCATCCAGAGTGATCATGGGCCTCTTGGCTGCATCTCTGATCAGTCTTCTCCTTGTATGAGCTGAAAGTTTAGAGGGACGGCCAGGTCTTGGTAGATTTGCAGTGGTCTGATACTCCTTCCATTTCAATATTATCGCTTGCACAGTGCTCCTTGGGATGTTTAAAGCTTGGGAAATCTTTTTGTATCCAAATCCGGCTTTAAACTTCTTCACAACAGTATCTCGGACCTGCCTGGTGTGTTCCTTGTTCTTCATGATGCTCTCTGCGCTTTTAACGGACCTCTGAGACTATCACAGTGCAGGTGCATTTATACGGAGACTTGATTACACACAGGTGGATTGTATTTATCATCATTAGTCATTTAGGTCAACATTGGATCATTCAGAGATCCTCACTGAACTTCTGGAGAGAGTTTGCTGCACTGAAAGTAAAGGGGCTGAATAATTTTGCACGCCCAATTTTTCAGTTTTTGAATTGTTAAAAAAGTTTGAAATATCCAATAAATGTCGTTCCACTTCATGATTGTGTCCCACTTGTTGTTGATTCTTCACAAAAAAATACAGTTTTATATCTTTATGTTTGAAGCCTGAAATGTGGCAAAAAGTCGCAAAGTTCAAGGGGGCCGAATACTTTCGCAAGGCACTGTATAAGGAAATCAGTCAATTGAAATAAATTAGGCCCTAATCTATGGATTTCACATGACTGGGCAGGGGCGCAGCCATGGGTGGGCCTGAGAGGACATAGGCCCACCCACTTGGGAGCCAGAAATGCTCACTAACAGGGATGTAAACAGATTTGTGCACAAAATTTGAGTGAAATAAGCTTTTTGTGCATTGTGGACAATTCATGGGATCGTTTATTTCAGCTCATGAAACATGGGATGAACACTTTACATGTTGCGTTTATATTTTTGTTCAGTATAGTCCTTGACTAATAATGTTCTGTACTATGAATGATGTCATGTTTCATGCGGACCCCAGAAAGAGTAGCTGCTGCTGTTGCAGTGTCTAATGGTGATCCTAATAAATACCAATGCTAGTAAATGTAGTTTGATACTCTATCGCTGGTGAGCTTGAAAAGTAAACAGCTAATATTCTTGATCGCCTACATTTGTTGGAGCTGCATATTTATTACGCCAAACTCTCTCCCTACAATTTGATATTTGCGTGCACCCGATCCACCCGACCTGTGGTGGTTGAACGTTTTCTGGTCTAATCAGAGGGCAGTGTGCGCATTCCTATAGCCAATCTGTTGCACATTGTTTTTGCGATGGGGATGCTGCTGTTTTTCTGGCTGCGTGGAGAGGAGCCGAAGTATAGGGAGACTGTGCCCCAAAATGATTGACAAAACGTTACAAAACTTGGCCAGATCATTTCAAGTCCTCTGTCTCAGGTCAAAGTCCCAAGTCCTGAGGCTCCAAGTAGTCTCAAGCTGTTTTATTTTCTGTCAAGTCGAGTCTCAAATCATAAAATGTGTGTCCAAGTCATGTGACTCGAGTCCACAACCGACTTGTTATAGTTGGTGGAACCAGCAAGAAAGAGGCCCAACTTGTGGCTATTGGCATAGCGTCTCTCTCCCTTGAATACAGGCGGTTGACGTCAACAACCCTCATCAAATATTCAAAAATGTATTCAAATAATGAGACGTATCCACCAATCTAAAGAGAGGACTAGGCGAGAGCGTGACAGCTTGCCCTGCCACTTTGTGGACAACGACTCCCATTATTGGTCGGAGACAAGAATCTTGCCAGTATATCCTTAATCTTTGGTGGAAGGAATGTATGAAAAGGAAATATCTGAGCCTGTACAGTATGGAGAGGGTCACTAATGTGAGAAGGGTATCACCTCAGACTGCTCACTGCCCCTCAAATGAGAGGCTTTGAAAAAGCCTGTATCCAGATTTATCAATGAGCTATTTCAAAAAGGTCCCAGAGGCTTATATCATCAAGGTGTGGGTATTCTTGTTAGTGTATTCACACACAGATGGCCTGGATTATTAAATTAGAGAATGTCAGTCCTCTTATATGCTTCTGCCATCCAGCTATAAGTAACTAGTGTGAGTGGTGAATACATGAGTGCTCAAATAAAATGTCTTTATTGAAAGTCAAAAGCTGTGCAAACATAAATCATACTGCTGTTCATAAAGGTAACTTAAAAACAAATATATTCAGAGATTAGAGCATGTTAGTTATTACCCTTTATTAAAAGGGTCTGTACATCAGAACTCATTAGCAGCAATACCAGTGGACCTGCCTATTGTAAACAGAGGCAGCTTGCCCCCCTACAAACAAATGAGTGCTGTGCCTTTCTCCTTAGCCATGATTTTGGCAGAACCATTAAAGGTGAACTATGCAGAAATTGCTCCGCCATTTCCTGATTGATAAAATTCTAAAAGTTAACGACAAATCAAGCAAGTAGAGAAATCATTGTACCATCTAAACCGATGGAAACATTTTCCATGACCAAAAATATTGTATTTTCAACTGTTTGAAGCTGGTGTACAAAACCAAACGTAAAAGATGCAAAAACAAAACTTAATGGGAAGCAAAAAAATAAATAGTGCACATCGAACAGCTCAACCACTTCTTAGACTTGCTTTCAATGCAAAGACAAATCTATAACTCCCATTTCTATGTGAATTTGGTCAGGTCGCCCAACACGTAACATAATGCAGCTTTAATAATAGAGTCCAAACATATGGCTTTGAACTTCTTTTACTTTTTTTTTTGCACGGCAATGCTCATTAGTTCTCCTTCCTCGTTTCAGTCAATGAGAGCAATATATCATGCACAAGGCCGCTTCATTCGCCAATAACTCTGTGGTGAGTCTACCGTCAAGGACAGTAAGCATAGCAGAAGTCAAGGCAAAGTGGCACCACCGTTGTCGCTGAGCATCGGGAACTGGGCGCATAATCCTGCACTGTCCACAACTGTCAGTTGGGGTGTATTCATTAGCACACTGTAGCAAAACATTTTGCAACATAAACAAGAGTTTCTTATTGAAAAAGTTAAAGTACACTACATGGCCAAAGGTTTGTGAACATTTGTTCGTCAAACATCTCATACCAACTTCATGGGCATTAATATGTAGTTGGGGCCCCCCTTTGCTGCTATAACAGCCTCCATTCTTCTGGAAAGGCTTTCCACTAGATGTTGGAACATTGCTGCAGGGCCTTGCTTCCATTCAGCCACAAGAGCATGTTGGCCGATTAGGCCTGGTTCGCAGTCTGCGTTCCAATTCATCCCAAAGGTGTTTGAAGGGGTTGATGTCAGGGCTCTGTGTAGGCTAGTCAAGTTCTTCCACACCGATCTCAACAAACCATTTCTCTATGGATCTTGCTTTGTGCATGGGGGCATTGTCATGCTGAAACAGCAAAGGACCTTCCCCAAACTGTTGCCACAAATTTGGAAGCACAGAATCTTCTAGAAACGTCATATCAGGGCAGAAATATGACAAACTGACTTGTTGTAAAGGTGGCATCCTATGACGTGCCATGTTGAAAGTCACTGAGCTCTACGGGCCATTCTACTGCAAACGGGTGTGGCTGAAATAGCCGAATCCACACATTTGAAGGGGTGTCCACATACGTTTGGCTATGTAGTGTAGGTCCTTCTCCATTTGGTTCCTAGTGAATACAACCCTGATGTGATGAGAAGAGGACTGTCCGGGGATACCGGTAGGGAGTAGTGTCCACTGGCGTTAGCTAGTCTCTGACCAGCAGAGAGCAGTAGAGCCTACAGAGCCTGATCAGCAGAGTTTCCATTCTGATGCCCCCCCTCGTAGTCCAGCTGGCACAGTATCATGTTGTTCTTCAGGAAAAACTTGTCTCCCACGCAAAATCTGCAGACACACACACACACACACATTAGTGCCTTCATTTAAGACCAATGAAACTTCCCAAGTCCTTAAAAGCAGTAGTCTTTTGGTTAAAGGAAATGAATAGACCTTCATACAGTATGCCGCATTCCATACAGTATGCCGCATTCCATACAGTATGCCGCATTCCATACAGTATGAAGGCCTACTGCCACGTCGTGGGAAAGTCAGTTGCACAATTGAATGCATTCAACTGAAATGTGTGAATCAGAGGTGTGGGGGAGGCTGCCTCAAACCGGCAAGCAGTTGTGGGTTAACTGCCTTGCTCAAGGGCAAAAGTGCCTTACTCTACCTTGCTGGCACAGGGATTCGAACCAGTAACTTTTTGGTTACTGGCCCAATGCTCTTTACCGCTAGGCTACTTGCTGCACCATATACAGTACCTCAATTTCAGGCTCGAAAAAAGATTTGACCTTGTTCCAGAGAGTATCTTAAAGCATTCATACATGTTGATTGTTTGGTATTTGCTCTACTTGCTTCAAGACCAAACTCTTAGCTGGTTGTTTGCACCATTTTGTCTGACCTCAAATGCTCACTAAGAGGCCATCCATTAAGTCCCCCTTATAAGCTAAAAGTGTTCCAAAAGCACCAGGCAGTCAAACAGATACTCAACATGCCTGTTACTCACATAAACAAGCTGTTTACGGGATCTATCATGATTATTTTCCTTTCAGGGTCACTTGATGCCTGCTTTCAAGGCATACACAGTATGTGGGGTGAACTGGGATTCATTCATTAGGCACCAAACAGAAGAAAACTGAATGAAACCGGGAGAGTACTTGGGACTCAATTTTTGTTTTCCATTGCAAAACGTGTTCCGTTGTGTGCCGTAATGAATATAGCCTTGAGGCTCCCCTCATATCACCTCTGGCTGCACAGCTGGCAGGCAAAGCAGTCCAAGTGGTAGACGTTCTCCCTGGCTCTCATCACCATCTCAAAGGCCGGGATCACCTTACTGCAAGCGGCACAGTTCCCCGTCATCCCAAAAAGCCTGGAGGTGGTGGAGAAAGAGAGGCAATGATGTGGGTTGTCTGCATTAGGAAACACCAATTAGGAAATAAAAACTTTAGTTTCTCATTGGACAAGTTCAGATTCTATCCATCTCTTTTCACTACGTTTCATGCCAACTGAACACGACCCAGGTAGCCGACTGCTTTGATAATGCGTTAACTAGGACTTGGCGTATTATCATTTTATTCATATGTTAAAAAAGTAGCATAGGGTGAAATCTTCAGTGGTGGAAGAGAGCCTTGAGAAGAACCACATCCATGGGTTGAGTCCCTCATAGGATCTACAAAGAGCTGCATCAGAATGTCAAGTCTCACAAAACATAGTGCCATAGACCAGCGGCAAACAAGAGACTACAAGCAAGCAGGCTTAATGAAGCCTAACGAAGGCAAGGCTAATGGGGCCTTGGTATGCACCTGGTGTTTCTCCTTAACAAGGGTATGGGCCTTAATGCTAATTCCCCACTAATGGACCAATTAAAATAAATCACATGGTTTTAATCCCGGCCTTCAAAGGCTTTCTGCCTGATCGTCGCGATGACGAGGAAAACAGGAGGCAATTTAGCCAATTTAACTGTCAAACTGGTTTTCCCCTCTAAAAGCAATGCAGCTAATGAGAGACTTAGCTTCAACCAAATCCAGCTGGATCTTACACATGAGACTTGCACTTGAGTTGAATGACTGGTAGTGGGCTAAATATATTCGCAAGGGTTTCTATAGCAGCAACCCCAGAATAGTTCTGAGGGTTTTCTGTGCTCGAGTGTATTGATGTATATGAAGAGTTTATTTCCAAAATGAGTTTTCCACCAATTTTTCACATTTGTGTTTCCCCCCACATCATTAATTATAGGTACCTTCATGTGTGTAAAATATTACTATTCTTATTTTTTATTTATTTTATTCATAGAGTTTAGATGTATATGAAAATTACACTTTCTTTTGCAAAACGCTATATTGTTTAGCTGGAATGGAATATTGGTATCCTGTATATTTGACTGTGATATGTGGTGGTCTCACCTAGATATCTTAAGATGAATGCACTTACTGTAAGTCGCTCTGGATAAGAGCATCTGCCAAATGTAAATGTTTTACATACAGATCTTATATTACTGTAAGTCACTCTGGATAAGAGCATTTGCTTAAATGTCTGATGTCAAATATAAATGTTTTACATACAGATAGGATTATTTACAAAAACATTTTTTATTTTAACATCACACAATGTGTTCTCATTTGTACATTTCTTCATTATAAAAATGTTTTATTGCATTTCATAATTTCTTTAAAACAAAATAAGCCAATTTACCAACATTTATGAAAATGGTTATAAAGTTTGTTGGAATGAAACTCTTCATATGTAGTTGATGATTCATTTCCAGGTCTGTCACTATAGTTTTATTAATATTTATGCTCTTCAAACTCTGATCTCTATTTTATCTGCTAACCAAAACATGGAGATGCTGTTATTTTTGCCTGTTCTGCCCACTTCACCAAACTGAGGTAATTTGCCTTAAATCAGAAAATTACCAGATAGGAAGGAGCAACATGGCAATAGTTCCATCAATTGGAAGTCTAGGTTGAGACACTGTTATTGCTTACACCCATCCCTACAAACACAGAGGGGTAGAGGCTAGATTGGAGAGGATTGAAGGGTTGGACCGTGTTCAGTAGGGTACGCAACGTTTAAAAAAAAAAATTGCAATGGAAAACATTTTTTTTAAATGTGCATTTCATATTGGAAAAGTGAATATAGTCTCTCCCTGTTTCTGTCCGTTTTCTTCCATGTGGTGCCTAATGAACACAGCCCTGGTTTGAGAGCCCTTACCTCAGGTAGTCCTTGTGACAGAGGATGAGGTTGGCTCTGGTGTAGAGGGTGGAGCCCACGTCACCCAGGCGACAGTCACAGCAGGCACACTTCAGACAGTCCTCGTGCCAGTACCTGTCCAGAGCCTCGAGCACAAAGCGGTCCATGATCCTCCGGTTGCACCCGGCGCAGACCCTCGGCTTCCCTTTGGACTGGAGAGGCACAAGGGAGACACCTACAGACAGGCAGACACAGATTTGGAAGTAGGCTACAGTACAGCCATCCCTAACCCTCTCAGTTACATGACCAAGGAATATTGTTTGGCTACCATAACTTTCTATGGTTCTCTCAGGGCTATCATTATCTCTTGGTCACTTCTAAATCATATTTTGGTCTTAAACATTTTCTGACTCCAGAGCATATTATGAATGGGACCCTTTCTGGTGCTATATGGCCAAACTGATCCGGTCATAACACAATCATTTCAATGTGAATTAACATTTAAATAAATAAAAAATAAACTGATTTAGTATGTTTGTGGTGGAAAAAGTTCTGGCTATCCCTTTAATCCAGTCCCAATGACCAAAGAGACATGGTATTTGCCCTTGCTACATCCCAAAAGCCTTCAGATTGTAAATTCATATCACATAGGCTACATTCCTAATTAGGCCTACATGTCGAAGACACAGACGGACAAGGAAATACAAGTATGTGAATCGTAGACCGACCGTTCGAGCATGAGTTGCTTAAATGTAGATATCCAAATCAGGCACTCACTTTCCTCCTTGTCAAACACCATCGTTCAGACGGCGATTCGACTCCGAGAAACCTTCACACGGCTGCGACAACCTCTCAATGTCCCCCTCGACGTTCGGACGCAAATTCTCGCTGGTCGACGCAAATGGACTTAGATTCTCTTGAAGGTGATCGTATCAAAGTCTTCCAGCTCCGCTAGTAGGAATTGAACGCTTGCAACGATATCAAATCTGACCAGGCATGATTAGATCCATTATAACCCTTTCATGTTGGCAAATTGGGCTATAAGTAAAAAGTATATTATGGCATGTGAAAAATAGGCAAAATAGTCCATAGATGTCAGTGGATCAATAATCCTACTTCTCCCGCGATATCTACCAAAAGTGTCAGGTTGTATTTCAATAGCTCTGGTGTTGCCACAGCACTTAGATCCATTATACTTAAAAGCATCGGATCAAGCGTTTCAAAGTAGTCTACGGTCGACCTCGGCTTTCTGCCTCTCTAGTTGTGCCAATGCTCTGTAAAATGTGCACGGCTCTCATAGACCTATGTGTTCCCGCGCGTGCTAATTATATAAAGTCATTATGCTCCGATCTGATTAGTGGCCCCTCCCCCTCTTTGAATCAATTATTCAATACACACTCTGCCTGTGCCTAAGTATTTTTTTTGTATAAGCTTATTCAAGGACACCAATTACCCTAAGGGCACTTCTCTCATTACTGTAATTTGAACAGGACACAAATGCATTGCCCATTGGGAAGTGTGTGTGTGTGTGTGTGTGTGTGTGTGTGTGTGTGTGTGTGTGTGTGTGTGTGTGTGTGTGTGTGTGTGTGTGTGAGCGAGCTACTCACAAGCTTTTAAGCAAAGCTCCATTAGGCAAAGATTTTCACTTCATGTCTTTGCTTTGAAACTTCACCAGATTCACAATTGAGCATTGAGAGCCTTCAACCTCTATCCGCTATCCTTTATTCTTTATCCTCTATCCTCTATACTTGATCCTCTATCCTTTATCCTCTATCCGCTATCCTTTATCCTTTATCCTCTATCCTTTATCCTCTATTCTTTATCCTCTATTCTTTATCCTCTATACTTTATCCTTGATCCTTTATCCTTGATCCCTTATCCTCTATCCGCTATCCTTTATCCTCTATCCTCTATCCTTTATCCTCTATCCTTTATCCTCTATTCTTTATCCTTTATCCTCTAATCTTTATCCTCTATTCTTTATCCTCTATCCTTTATCCTCTATCCTTTATCCTCTATCCTTTATCCTCTATTCTTTATCCTTTATCCTCTAATCTTTATCCTCTATTCTCTATCCTTTATCCTCTATCCTTTATCCTCTATCCTTTATCCTCTATTCTTTATCCTTTATCCTCTAATCTTTATCCTCTATTCTTTATCCTCTATCCTTTATCCTCTATCCTTTATCCTCTATCCTTTATCCTCTATTCTTTATCCTTTATCCTCTAATCTTTATCCTCTATTCTTTATCCTCTATCCTCTATCCTTTATCCTCTATCCTTTATCCTCTATCCTTTATCCTCTATTCTTTATCCTTTATCCTCTATCCTTTATCCTCTATTCTTTAACCTCTATTCTTTATCCTCTATCCTCTATACTTTATCTTTGATCCTTTATCCTCTATACTTGATCCTCTATCCTTGATCCTTTATCCTCTATCCGCTATCCTTTATCCTTTATCCGCTATCCTTTATCCTTTATCCTCTATCCTCTATCCTTTATCCTCTATCCTTTATCCTCTATTCTTTATCCTCTATCCTCTATACTTTATCCTTTATCCTCTATCCTTGATCCTTTATCCTCTATCCGCTATCCTTTATCCTCTATCCTTTATCCTCTATCCTTTATCCCCTATCCTTTATCCTCTATTCTTTATCCTCTATTCTTTATCCTCTATACTTTATCTTTGATCCTCTATCCTTGATCCTTTATCCTCTATCCACTACCCTTTATCCTCCATCCTTCATCCTCTATCCTTTATCCTCTATCCTTTATCCTCTATCCTTTATCCTCTACTCTTTATCCTCTATTCTTTATCCTCTATTCTTTATCCTTTATCCTCTATCCTTTATCCCCCAACCTCTATCCTTTACCCTCTATCCTCTATTCTCTATCCTTCAACCTCTATTCTTTATCCTCTATCCTTTTTTCTCTATCATCTACCCTTTATCCTCTATCCTTTTCCCCTCTATCCTCTACCCTTTATCCCCTATCCTTTATCCTTAGCATCTATCCTCCAACCGCTATCCTTAATCATCTATCCTTTATCCTCCAACCTCTACCCTCTATCCTTAGCCTCTATCCTTCACCCTCTATCCTCTAATCTTTATCATCTATTCTTTATCATCTATCCTTTACCCTTCAATCAATATCCTCTTCTTTTTCCTCTATCCTCTATCCTTTATCATCTATCCTCTATCATTTATCCTTTATCCTCTATCCTCTATTCTTTATCCTTTATCATCTATCCTCTATCCTCTATCCTTTATCCTTTATCCTCTATCCTCTATCCTTTATCCTCTATCCTTTATCCTCTATCCTGTATCGCCTTTCAGCCCTATTATCATCAGTTCGCCTTTTCACAAGTTACACTTAATTTATCAAACAAATTAGACTTAATTTATGTATAAAACTCAAATCCACCACCAAACAGGGTCGTATTCATTAGGACACACCATAGCAAAACGTTTTTCAACAGAAAATAAAAATGTGCCTTTCTTATTGGACTAGTTCAGTGTTCTTCCATAGTTGGTGCCTTATGAACACTGACCCAGATAAATACCACTCATTAGGAATGAATGAGGCATGAAAAATAGTCTTGACTCCTCCTGACATTCCTCTAAATTAACACACACCAATTACCCAGACCATTGATGGTATGCTCTGCCTTTCATCTGGGGCCGTATCAAACATCTCAGAGAAGGAGTGCTGATCTGGGATCAGTTCCAACCTGTCTATGTAGTCTTATTCATTAGGATCTAAAGCTGCGTTCACACAGGTATCCCAATTCTGATCTTTTTTTCAGTAATTGGTCTTCAGACCAATTAGATCAACTCTTTGGTCAATGATTTGGCAAAAGATCAGAATTGGGCTACCTGTGTAAACGGACAGTGCTATCTTGGATCCTTGGGACGTCCGACTCTAATGTCATCCCATTGCTAGAGGACTCCTGATATCTCCAGTGATAAGTATAATTTTACAGGTGATTGTTGACACATCAACCAGCATTAAGCGGCAGGGCAATTTATGACTGTTGTCGTTTTAGTCGCTATATTGGAGAGGGTGTAGTTTCTCCTCTTTTAGGCAATCAGCAATTGGTAGCGGGAGGAGTGCTCTTAACCTCTGCTAGGCAAGTAGCAACTAGTGTTAGTTCTTTAGTTTTAGCCGAAACAAAGACAGGTCTGCGGAGTTGGAAGGACGGACAGATGGACGGACGGACTGACGGGCTGACGGACTGACCAAACCACACCACACCACTCTCACTTGAGAATCGTGCCTTGTTATTTACAGACTCTCATTTTGCTCTTTGTCAACTATGTGTGTGTTTTCTATACCTGTTCGCCCCTCTCCCAGTAGGCTTTACAGATGCTTCCCACGGCTTCCCCCTTGGCTGCAACCCTTCTTATTTAGTGTACTCTGTGTGCGCAACCCATTTGGAATTTCTGGTCTGGCAGCGTTTGAGTCTGCTTGTCTGCAGTCAAGAATGCAGAGTTCATCTCAGCCTATGTTGCCCTTCAGTCCCTATACTTTCTTTTTACCCTGATGGAGACATTGATCACCCCAGAGAACACTGCTACTCCAGCTGCTCTCTCTCCATCTGACTACGTGTTCGCTCATAGTCCGAGAGCATCTGGTTGTCATGGTGGTGGCACAGGGCTACTAATTTCTCCTAAGTGGAGACTTTCTCTTTCTCCCTCACTCACGTGTCCATTACATCTGAATTCCATGCTGTCACTGTCACTTGTCCACTTAAGCTTAACATTGTTGTCATCTATTGCCCACCAGGTGCCTTTAGTTTGTCCATGAGCTTGCCACCTCCATAAGGAAATTCATGATGGCTCACCGCCATTGTCAATCTCCCGACGTCTGCCTTCGATTAATTTCTTTCCACATCTTTCTTCCCCTCCTTCTTTCGACCTCACCCTTTCCCAGTCCCCTCCCACTCACAAGGCAGGCAATACCCATGACCTCAACTTTACTAGAGGCTGTTCGCCTACTAATCTCTCTGCAACCCCCCTCCAAGTCTCTGCTCACTATTTTGTTTCCTTTTCTGTCTCCCTTTCCTCCAACCTTAACCACTCAGCCCCTACCCAGATGGTCATGTGCCATTGTAATCCTTCCTCACTCTCTCTCTCTCGCTCTCTCTCTGTCCTGACTCTGCCTCTTCAACCCTACTCACCTGCCTTTCTGCATCCTATGACTTTCACTGTCCCCTTTCCTCCTGACCGGTTTGGCTCTCCCCTTCTGCTCTATGGGTGAGTGACTCATTGCGAGCTTACAGAACAGGGCTGCGGGCAGCTGAAGAAAATTGAGGAAAAATACATTTCCGGAGGACCTATCATCCTTTCACTCCCTCTCTACCTTCTCTTCCTCTGTATCTGCTGCTAAAGCCACTTTCTATCACTCTAAATTTCAAGCTTCTGCCTCTAACCCAAGGGAGCTCTTTACCACATTCTCTCTCCTTAATCATCGTCCCTCTCTGCGGATGACTTTGTCAACCACTTTGAAAAGAAGGTTGATGACATCCGTTCCCCATTCACTCAGCTTATTAAGTCCACTGGTCCGACTCACACAGAAGTACCCTACATCGACCTCTTTCTCCCCTCTCTCTCCAGATGAAATCCTCAGACTAGTGAGGTCTGGCCGCCCTGACAACCTGCCCACTCGACCCCATTCCCTCTTCCCTTCTCCAGACCATCACTGGAAGCCTTCTACCCTTCCTCACTTCCTTCATCAACTCATCCCTGACCACTGGCTGCATCCCCTCTGACTACAAAATGGTCAGAGTCGCTCCCCTCTTCAAGAAACCATCACTCGACCCATCTAACATCAAACTACAGACACGTGTCCCTTTCTTTTCTTTCCATAATACTTGAGCTCTGACCACCACCTGAGCTCAACCTCAACAAAACTGAGCTTTTCTTCCTCCCGGGGAAGGCCTGACTGCTCCAAGACCTCTTCATCATGGTTAACAACTCCATGGTGTCCCCTTCCCAGAGATCAAAGAACCTTGTCGTGACCCTGGACAACACCCCGTCGTTCCCTGCAAACATCAGCAGTGACTCTCTCCTGCAGGTTCATGCTCTACAACATCCGTAGAGTATGAACCTACCTCACACAGGAAGCGGCGCAGGTCCTAATCCAGGCACTTGTCATTGCCCATCTGGACTGTTGCAACTCAATGTTGGCTGGGCTGCCCGCTTGTGCCATCAAACCCCTGCAACTTATCCTACCTGGTGTTCAACCTTCCCAAGTCACCCCACTCCTCCTCACGCTCCACTGGCATCCACTACAAGACAATGGTACTTGCCTACGAAGCAGCAAGAGGAACTGACCCCCCACCTATTCAAAGAGTTTCTTAAATAATCCCATAGCAACTCCCCCCCCCCCCCCCCCCCCCAACAGGTCTGATACGTTGATATGAGTTGTCAAATGAGAAGAAAGCACAAAATCCTTATTCTCATATATCAATACTAATGTTCTGTATAGGGTTGATTACGGTTTGTCTATTCACAGAGCCACTGTGCAGGACCATTAGGCTAATTGTACTAATGGGTCGCCCCTTACATAAGAGGTGTGTGGGTGGCTGTGTTTAGTGCCATCAACTGTCAGCTCAAGGACCTTTTTTATTTTTGCCATCTGCTCCTTCAGTGCTGTCAATGGCAGGACCGCACACTCAGATGGGTTCCCTTCATTAAACATATCTGTTGGATACTGACGGTTGTCGAAGAGGACACCCTAGTTTATACCATACGTATGCATGGAAGAACTATATGAAGCTACACAAAATACTGTTGCTTAGCAAACCTACGCAGATGTGTGCAGCCACGCAAGAATGCAGGATCGCCGTTTTGCGTATAGCGCTCTTGCATTGCATATGTAGGCCTAGGGTATAAAATGGTATCTATCTGCATTGTGGAAATGATTTTTGTTACATAAATAACAATTCCTTTCAGCCCATATGTGTCATCCTATGTTGCACACTCACTATCCCTCTGTTTAATTAGGCCATTTTTGCCCTAACTAACGTGGAGGTGGTCCTGAAGTTCATCTGTCGACTGTACACTTGGGGACTGCAGTGGTTTTATCTCAGAGGAGGTAGCCTACCTTCCATTAGTTTTCTGTGGGGAAAAACTAACTACATCCACAAATGTTCCAGTTCTAAGGGAGGTTAAGCGATCTGGAGGGATCCAATCTCCTGCCTATTCAACTGAACAGAGTTTGAAATTGGGGATGAGATGTGGTCAGCGACTGTGACATGAGAGTGGGCTAATCGATGGCCTTTCTGATTGGCTCCCTTACAACATCCTAGCAGTTCCCGTGGGTTGGCTACTCTTCCTCTCTCCCCAAGTCAATTCCCTTCGACACTGGAGCTAAATGAGATCAGTGACGGTCCACAGTCCCTCTGTCACCATCCAGCTCCTCTTCTCAGCTGGGAGAACAGACAGAGGTAAAGGGGAGGGGAAGAAGCTAAAGAGGAAGAGGTGGGAGGGGGGAAAGGAGATGGTGAGGGATGAACTGAGATTGAAAGAAGGAAAAGAGAGACTGAGAGTATGAAAGTCGATCGACAAAATAAAAAATAATGAAGCTGAAGCTATGAGGCAGGAATTTATTGAGCTAGTCAAAATTAGCAAGCACAATGTTTAATTAAACCTGGTTAATCAAGTGCCAGTTCATAAACCATATTAGAATTAGATATACAAAACAACATTTACAACGTGAAACAAAAATAAACCCAGCATAATAAAAACCTGCTGCTAGTGCTGCAGGGAAATAAATGATATTTTTCACTCCTACCAGACGCCCAGTAACTGGTTGTGATCGGTTTAGTATCTTTTATTTTTTTTACCTTTATTTAACCGGGTAGGCCAGTTGAGAACAAGTTCTCATTTACAACTGCGACCTGGCCAAGATAAAGCAAAGCAATGCGACACAAACAACAACACAGAGTTACACATGGAATAAACAAATGTACAGTCAATAACACAATAGAGAACGTCTATATACGGTGTGTGCAAATGGAGTGAGGAGGTAAGTCAATAAATGAGCCATAGTGGTGAAGTAATTACAATTTATCAAATGAACACTGGAGTGATAGATGTGCAGATGACGACGTGCAAGTAGAAATACTAGTGTGCAAAAGAACAAAAAAGTTCATCAAAACAATATGGGGATTAGGTAGGTAGTTGGATGGACTATTTACAGCTGCAGCGATCAGTAAGCCGCTCAGATAGCTGTTGCTTAAAGTTAGTAAGGGAGATATAAGGCTCCAACTTCAGCGATTTTTGCAATTCGTTCCAGTCATTGGCAGCAGAGAGCTGGAAGGAAAGGCGGCCAATGAGGTGTTGGCTTTGGGGATGACCAGTAAGAAATACCTGCTGGAGCGCGTGCTACGGGTGGGTGTTGTTATGGTGACCAGTGAGCTGAGATAAGGCAGCGCTTTACCTAGCAAAGACTTATAGATGACCTGTGGTGACAAAACGGATGGCACTGTGATAGACTGCATCCAGTTTGCTGAGTAGGGTGTTGGAGGCTATTTTGTAAATGACATCGCCGAAGTCGCGGATCGGTAGGATGGTCAGTTTTACAAGGGTATGTTTGGCAGCGTGAGTGAAGGAGGCTTTGTTGTGAAATAGGAAGCCAATTCTAGATGTAATTTTGGATTGGAGATGTTTAATATGAGTCTGGAAGGAGAGTTTACAGTCTAGCCAGACACCTAGGTATTTGTAGTTGTCCACATATACTAAGTCAGAACCGTCCAGAGTAGTGAGGGTCTAGATGGTTTAGCCCAGTTGATTTGCAGCTCTTTCAGAACATCTGCTATCTGGATTTTGGTGAAGGAGGCTTGGGGAGGCTTGGGCAAGTAGTTGCGGGGGGTGCGGAGCTGTTGGCCCGGGGTTGGGGTAGCCAGGAAGAAAGCATGGCCAGCCGTAGAGAAATGCTTATTGAAATTCTTGAATATCATGGATTTATCGGTGGTGACAGTGTTTCCTAGTCTCAGTGCTGTGGGCAGCTGGGAGGAGAGGCTCTAACTCTCCATGGACTTTACAGTGTATTAGTTTAATTTGAGCTGCCACATCGGCAGATATCAATGGAAATTTGCTTGCTATCTCTGTTCTGCCTGGCAGGCCCTCACTCTGAAACGGTGGTGGCGGCCGAATCTGTGTGAGCCTAGCGTCACCTGGTTTGCCTCAATTGCCATCTGTGCTGCAACTCAGTTATAAGATTAATTTCATCACGTTTCAAGGATGTCAGATGACTTGGACAAGCAGAGTGGGGCAACAACCGAATGATGCTTCGATGTTTTCAGTAAGTGGCTAATAACCCCACTAGGGCACGGTGCCAAGAGGAAATGCTGTGTACATGAGACCTTCTTTCTAACCTCCGGCCATTTGGAATACTTTTAACATGCATGTTGACTACCTGCTCTGTGTCTGCACTGAAGGCAGAGGGTGGCCAGGATTCAGTGCAAGTTGCGTTTATAGAGCAGTGCACTGTTCCACACTTTCAAAAAGCATTTTATGTTTCAACCGACATGCACAGCATTTACCATGGTCCAGCTATCGAACCAGTTTGCCAAGCTTGAGACGGCCCTACCAGCCCTGGGAGTCAACACGGATCCTGGGTGTATACCAACAGCTGGCGGCCGCCCAGTGGCACCCGCCTCCACAGCCACCACAGTTCAGCAGGTCGTTTCCCCATCGGATTCCATCACTACCATCATCATTGTGGGCAGCACGATGGTGAGAGATTTTGGCCTGCCTATGGATTTGTGGACCAAGGTCCACTGTCACCCAGGAGCCCATTTCCATGACGTCACCTCTCTTCTGCGCACGATTCTGGCAAACTACTCCAATATTGACAACATCGTCACTCACGTAGGTTTTATCAACCTTTTTTTTAGGAGATCTGAGGGAGGACTACAAAAAGAAGGTAAGACCCTCGCTAGGACAGGAAATATAATTATCTCTGGCCCCTCCCACGCTACCGAAGGATTTCGGAATGTTCCAGCCGACTCTTTGCCCTAAATGAATACCTGAAGAATCTTTGCAACGACAACAATGTTTTGTGACCACTTTGGTTTGCTGTAGGAGCAACCAGCACTTTTTTTAAGAGATGGGATTCACCCTAACCGCAGGGGTTCCAGGATTAGTTCCAGCAACATCGCAAACTGTTTAAGAGACTGACAGACAGCATCTGGACTTGGAAACCATATCAACTCCTGTAGAACTGGCACTATGGTTATTGTGAGTAACCTCATTTATTTTCCTTTAACTCCACCTTCTAGTGAGTTTATACAAACTGTTGTCCTACCATTCTGAACGATTGGAGACTGTCAGAAAAGGTGGTTGTAACGTTAATAATTTGGTTGATATTCCATTGGTTACCTCTAGGCAGATGCCCCAGGGGAAGAGTGGCCCACACTCATTGAATACGGCATGTTTAAATGTTAGGTTTTACTAGTGATTGCTCATTCTCGTGAATGACCTCATTACTGAGGGCAAAGTTGATTGCATGTTTCTCACTGAAACATGGAAGTTTCTCACTGAAACGTGGATGTGTTCAGACTGTAGTGCCACTCTTATTAAAGCACCCCCCACCCCACCCTAGACTACAGCTTTCCATACTCTATCAGAAAAGGGTAGGGGGGCAGCCACTATTTTTAGTAATGCTCTCAGCTGTAAGGACATTTCATTTGGGGACTTTGGGTCTTTTGCGCATCATGCTATACTGTTTAAATGTCAGCCACCAGTGCTGGCCTGTATAGGTGTATAGCACTGCCCCACTTTCTTTACTGATTTCTCTGAACTATGATAAAATCATTGTGTTGGGATTTGAATATTCATGTTGACAAAGAGACTGACTCCAAGGCCATTTGAATTCATGATTCGTTTGAGCTCTATGGACTTTAGCCAACGTTACTGGGCCCACCCATAATTGCAGCCATACTCTGGACCTGATTTATTACCAAGGGACATTCTATTGATGTTGCTTTATCTGATCACCACTGTGTATTTTTTTTACTACATTGTTACAGGTGATAACTGAAAACATTATTAAGAAATGCTATATTTTCATTTTATTTGACTTGTTAAAAAACTAGGCAAGTCAATTAAGAACAAATTCTTATTTACAATGATGGCCTACCTTGGCCAAACCTGGACGACATGGGCCAATTGTGCGCCGCCCTATGTGACTCCCAATCACAGCCGGATGTGATACAGCCTGGATTCGAACCATGGACTGTAGTGACGCTTCTTGCACTGAGATGCAGTAGACCGCTTCGCCACTCAGGAGCCTGAAATGACCTCTGAAGTTGCTACAGATTTTGAGTGTATGAACAGTACTCCGTCACCTATTCTGCCTTCCTCTTGTGGTGATTATAGTTGACTTAACTTTAATAGCAAATTATGGGGCAACCATTGATGCCATAGCACATGGGTATCAGTCAAGCAAGACCTGATGAGAAGTTTGTGCTCTAGGCTACCATGCAAAGTCACTATGGATTTATTTTCCCTGGTTGACAGACATGCTCATCAGGAAAGAGATGTCACAATTTAAGCCTTTACCTGCCTTCTCGATCCTATCCCAACCACCTTCTTCAAGAGAGTTTTTAGTTAAATATCTGAAGAAGTGCAAGTTATTGTTAATCACTCCCTGATCACAGGCACTTACCCCACTGCACTAACAACTTCTATGGTGAAACCCCTTCTGAAGAAAAGTGATCTAAATTCTTCAGATCATAACCATTTTCAGGCAATCTCCAACCTTCCATTCTTAAGCAAAATTATGGGGAATTGATTTTTAAACAGCTAAAAAAATAAAATAATTAAGTGCCAACTGTATTTTTGAAAAATGACAATCTTGTTTTCAGGCCCACCACAGCACAGAGACAGCCATAGTTAAACTGGTAAATTATCTTAGAGCCAACACAGGTTTGAGTGAAGGTTTGGGAACCCTTGGTATGAAGCACTGCGTTATATAAAGCGGTTTGCATTTAAACCCAGCGAATGTCTTGTCTGTGAGGCTTGATAAGGCTACTGTGTGATTGGAGTCCAAATTGAGCCGTTTTCAGGAGCCACCGACTACAGTACTTTTGGAGGTTTTCTGAGTCCTATGGTGTGAAGGCCACTGTCCATGTGATTGGTTATTGATTTGACCATAGCAGCCTGGAAATCGAGGCTAATTGGACCTCTAAAAATCCATCCACTGTAATTACTTGAGATAATTAGGGACATAACTTGTTCTGACTGTCTCTCTGACTTCGGGTCTATGTGTTTGATTTGGCCTTGAGAGGTTCTTTTTCATTTACAGCGATGAGAGAGCATTCTCTTGCTCTGTACTGTTCTCTGTCTTTCTCATTTACAGTGCATCCTGAAAGTATTGTTACTCTACAGCCATATTCTAAACTGTATTTAAATATTTATTTCCCTCATCAATCTACCCACAATACCCCATAATGACAAAGCAAAAACAGGTTTTTATCAATTTTAGCAAATGTATCACATTTACATAAGTATTCAGACCCTTTACTCAGTACTTTGTTGCAGCGATTACAGCCTCAAATCTTCTTGAGTACATAACTGCCTCAAGATCAGTGTCTAGGTGCAACTTCACTTTATTCCTACAGTGCAGGCCCCACTTACTACATTACTGTCTGATGCCATCTAGTGGGTTAAAGTGAGGGAACATTTCATCGTTTTTTTTTTATCCTCAAAATACAGTGTTATGAAACGTAACCTTTTTCTCACCTGCCCTGTTAACTTTCTATTCTTAGGAATTAGCCATGGGAACAAAATCTGTTTTAAAAAGCTCACATGAAGGCTTTTAGTTCAGAGGTTATGAAGAGATCCTCATTAAAAGGGAAACTATACACTTTAAAATGATTACATTATTAAGGTTTAACTTTAGTTGTCTCTGCAGTATAATTTAGTTTGTAAAGTATTTATAAAGGGAAATTGTAGTAATAAAACAGAAATGTAGTACAAGTCAACATATGAATAGCCAGCTAACATCACTTTAACCCGTTGTGTTCTTCATTATAGAATTGTATAAAATAAAAACAAGAGACATGGCAATAAGGCCTGAAATGTTTTGAACATGCCGTTATAAAAGTAATGAACCATTCCTCTGAGAAAAGAGCTGTATCCACTTCTCATATTGACATATTGTGTTTATTCATTTTGTTTAATCTAAAATGAAGACGTATGAGATTAAATGATCACTTGCTTTTGACTTAAATAACGAAGTAAACAGATTATTTTACCCGCTTATTCTCACAGAAATGTAATAAAAGTTATTTTGATTAATATAGATCTGTAAGTTACTTCTATATATATATATATATATATATATATATATATATAGCCATTTGTACAACACTGGTTGGGCCTTTGAATATACCAGCTCAGTGGTAGAACTGTGCATTGTAACATACAAAAAGCAACGTACAAAACGTATCCAAGCTCCGCTCATATCTACAATAGAGTCCTAGCAGTATACTTCAGCTTTAGACACCGACAGCTAGATTTTTGGTCAGTTGTATCCATAGAGAACGATAGAGGCCGCTAGTTGACAACAGGCCGTATTAGCATGGGCAGCGCCATTGAGGGTCTCCACCATTTTAATGAAGTCAACAGGGTGGGACCAAGGCCGATGCCAGGCCCAAAAATACCATTTCCATACAAGGCCACATAGAGAAGTTAGATTTGCAAATGTGTAATAAGACACTTCCGTCATCACCTTTGTGCACAAAACACCCATTTAATTAATCAAATAGTTGTCCCTGAGGACCCCTTTTTCTTTCATCACTCACAGCCGAAGACATTAACATTTTTATATTAATCAAATTGTATTTGTCACATGCTTCGTAAACAACTAAGGTGTGGACTAACAGTAAAGTGCTTAATTACTGGCCATTCCCAACAATGCAGAGAAAAGTAAAGTACTTAATAATAGATACACAATGAGTAACAAGAACCTGGCTACAGTGGGCTCAAAGTATTGCGATAGGGACAAACGTTTTGTTGTTTTGGCTCTGTACTCCAGCAGTTTCAAATGATAGAAATTACAGCACTTTTTTCCTCTGACACCGCCTGGTACAGAGGTCTCTGACCTCCTCCCTATAGGCTGTCTCTTCGTCAGTGATCAGGCCTACCACTGTCGTGTCATCGCAAACTTAATGACAGTGTTGGAGTTGTGCGCGGCCACACGGTCATGGATGAACATGGAGTACAGGAGGGGACTAAGCACGCACCCCTGAGGGGCCCCCGTGTTGAGGGTCCGTGTGGCGGATGTGTTGTCTATCCTCACCACCTGGTGGAATCCTGTCAGGAAGTTCAGAATTAAGTTTTAGATGGAGGTGTTCAGTTACAGGGTCCTTAGCTTAGTGATGAGCTTGGAGGGCACTATGATGTTGAATGCTGAGCTGTAGTCAGTGAACAGCATTCTCACATAGGTGTTTCTCTTGTCCAGGTGAGAAAGGGCAGTGTGGATCTGTTGGGGCGGTATGCGAATTGGAGTGGGTCCAGGGTGTCTGGAATGATGGTGTTGATGTGAGCCATGACCAGCTTTTCAAAGCACTTCATGGCTACAGATGTGAGTGTTACAGGTAAATAGTAATTTAGACAGGTTACCTTGGCATTCTATGGTGGTCTGCTTGAAACATAGATATTACATACTGATTCAGGGAGAGGTTGAAAATGTCAGTGAAGACACTTGCCAGCTAGTCGGCGCATGTTCTGAGTACACATCCTGGTAATCCGTCTGGCCCTGCAGCCTTGTGAATGTTGACCTGTTTTAAGGTCTTACTCACATCAGCTACGTAGAGCGTGATCCCACAGTCGTCCAGAACAGCTGGTGATCTCATGCATGGTTCAGTGTAGCTTGCCTCGAAGCGAGCATAGAAGGCATTTAACTAGTCTGCTAGGCTTGCGCCACTGGGCAGCTCACGGCTGTGTTTCTCTTTGTAATCCGTGATAGTTTGCAAGCCACATCTGACAAGCGTTAGAGCCGGTGTAGTAGGATTTGATCTTAGTCCTGTATTGGTGCTTTGCCTGTTTGATGGATCATTGGAAGGCATTTCTTATAAGCGTCCGGGTTAGTGACCCACTCCTTGAAAGCGGCAGCTCTAGCCTTTAGCTCAGTGCGGATGTTACCTGTAATCCATGGCTTCTGTTTGTGATCTGTACTGTCACTGTGGGGACAACGTCATCGATGCACTTATTAATGAAGCCGGTAACTGATGTGGTAAAGTCCTCAATGCCATCGGATGTGTCCCAGAACATATTCCTGTCTGTGCTAGCAAAACTCCCCTGTAGCTTAGCATCCGCTTCATCAGACCACTTCCATATTGAGCACGTCACTGGTACTTTTTGCTTGAGTTTTTGCTAGTTATGGTCAGATTTGCCAAATGGCGGGCGAGGGACGGCTTTGTATGTATTCTGTGTGTGGAGTAAAGGTGATCTAGAGTTTTTTTTAGCCTCTAGTTGCACAGGTGACATGCTGGTAGAAATCAAGTAGACAAATTTCAATGTTCCTGCATTAAAATCACCGGCCACTAGGAGTGCCGCATCTGGGTGTGTAGTTTCCTTATGGCCCTATACAGCTCGTTGAGTGCAGTCTTAGTGCCAGCATCGGTTTGTGGTAGTAAGTAAATAGCTATGAAAAATATGGATATGAACTCTCTTGATAAATGTTATGGTCTACAGCTTATGAGGTATTCTAAATCAAGCGAGCCGAACCTTTGAGACTTCCTTAATATTAGAGATTGCGCACCAGCTGTTGTTAACAAAGAGACACACATCACCACTCTTGAGCTTACCAGACACTGCCATTCTGTCCTGCCAACGCATAGAAAAACCGTTAGAATATCATCCATGTCCTTGTTCAGCCAAGTTTCTGGGAAACATAGGATATTATTCCAGTTTGTTCTCCAGTGACTGTACATTTACCAATAGCACAGAGGGTAGAGGTGGATTATTTACATGCCTCTGTAGTTTCATCAGGGTACCCACATGTCGGCCTCTGTATTGCCATCTCTTTCTCTTCCGAGTGTCAGGGATTAGGGCCTGGTCCGGGGTGAGCAGTACAGTATGTCCTGTGCCGTCCACTCATTGAAGTAGAGATCTTCATCCAAATAGAGGTTACTGATCGCTGTTCTGATGTCCAGAACTCTTTTTAGTCTTAAGACATGATGGTGGGAACATAATGTGCAAAACAGGTTAAGATCAGTGCAAAAAAACAAACCGAATAGAAGAATTGGTTAGGATCCCGTAAAACGTCCGCAGTACATTCCACCGCCATTCTCAACATCCAATGTCTGCCATGTTTTTGGAGGATTTGATGATATTGTCATTGCTCGCCCTGCTCCCTGTGCGCACTGAGTGCTAGTGTGCATGTGATGTTGGTCTGTACAAACCTTCTGCAATCCGGATATAGACGGTCCATGAATCATCGTATGTGAACGTGAGTAGTTTACCTTGAAAAATACGGTCGAACATCTTGGACACAGTCCTATTATGCCTCAGTGGGTGGGAGTCATGTCCTGGAGGGATCAGCCAATCATGAAGAAAATGGACTACTTCAAAATGGAGATAGTATGGACAGCTCCATTGAGGCTGTCACAGACGCTATAATGGCACAGATAAAGATTTTTATTTAACTTGGCAAGTCCATTAAGAACAAAATCTTATTTACAATGAAGGCCTACGCCCTAACCCGGGCGGTGCTGGGCCAATTGTGCGCCACCCTATGGGACTCCCAATCACAGCCGGTTGTGATACAGCCTGGAATCAAACCAGGTTCTGTAGTGATGCCTGAGATGCAGTGCCCTAGACCGCTGCGCCACTCGGGAGCCCAGTTAGTTAAAGGACTCATCTCTATGGTTACATCCACCCTGGGGGAAAAAAACACTGACAAAATAGCCGATGAAGCCAACACAGTAAATGTATAAACGTTTTAATCAGCGTCACTTCTCAGTAGTTGATGGTTGAAAATATGATCAACAGGACCTTTGTGTCAGCAGGTTATGCATGATCTTTTTGCCCCCAACTGATTTTAATAGACCAATAACAGATATGTTCAAACCTCTCTGCCATTATGAACTTGTGTTAAGCTTACAAATCCCTGCCATTTCAACTGGGCTGTGGTTATTCTCCCCCTTCCCCTGCTAACTTGGTAACTTGTCCCATTCCCCACCAGGCATTTAATACCGCGTCACGTGCTAGTCGAAACTAAGAAACTCAAATGTCAGACTTGCTAACTGGTTGAACACGGCACATGTGTAACTACAATCAGTTAGCAAGTCAGGAATTTCAGAGTTTCCTAGTTCCCACAAGCATGTGAACGCGGCATAAGACCAAGCCCAGACAGTCTGGAAGACATTTCTTGAAAAATTGTGGTTAGCAAAAAGCATTTTATTATTTTTGGAGGACAATTGTAACCGAAAACAATTAAAGTAAGTAATTTATTGTTACCCGGAAATGATTTGATACAGTATGAAGAAGCTATGGAGATCAAAGATCAAAACCGCTACCCTGAGCCTTTAAAGGGGGGTTTATGGGGGAATCCTCTTCACCATTATCCTTACTATCGGAGTCCAACTGTAGTCCTAGGTAGGCCATTCTGTCTCTCTCAGCCAATCCCAGCCCGTCTTTCTGGGGATATCACACGGACTTCCTCCTCTTGCCAAACATGTTGTTGATGAGCTTGGCCATGGACTTGGAGCTGCTGTAGCAGCGTCGGTCGGCGCGGTACTTGAGGTGCTCCATCACTTCTCTGATGAGCTGGGTGAAGAGGTTGGAGATCTCCTGGTAGCTCTCGGCCGCCGACACCTCCTGGAAAAGGCAGCGGTTCTCCTGCGCCAGCGAGCGGCCCTCCTCCTCACAAACCTGCCGGGCGTGGCACAGGTCCTGCTTGTTGCCCACAAGACAGACTGGCACCTCCACCTCCCTGGCAGAGTGAAGCAGAGACTGAGAGTCAGTGTATTTTCATTTGGAGAATCGAGGTGTGCTTCTAGTTTGACTAGGTATCAAAGCAGGTATCAGAAGATAGGGCATTAGCATCTCATATGAGGGAAAAGTTAAAGCGTATGACAACGACTAACTGACTTCAAGCCACACATGGTTTCTTAATGTTTTTAGGCTAGTTTTATTAGTAGGCGGGACTAAAACAAGCAAGCCTTTTACTGTAGGTCTGGAAATCCTGCCATTACAAACCACTGAGCTCCTGAGATATGCTGCTCTATCCAAATTAAGCCCATTCCCACTAATTACTGAGATGTTTTTGTCTATGACAGTTTGATGTATATGGGTGGCCCAGATTCATGCCCTTGCTCAGTCTGTTTGGCTTATAGAGAAGATGCATGCCTTGCCCCTCTGGGCATGGGTTACAAAACGCACCCTGAGACTTATAACTCTGCCATTCACCCAGTCTGTCTCCCCATCTCATTGCGCTGTCCAACAAAGAACAAAAAAATAGGAAAAGAGTGTGATTTCCACTCTTTTTTTAAGAGAAACAGAGGTACTACATGGACTTACAAATGGTTTTGCCTCTCACCAAGCCTCCCAAAAATGTAATTCCCTGTTCAGAGGAGCTCTCACCCTTTGCAGTTCTCAATACGTGTCTCTCTGATCTGCTGCAGAATGTTTTCGGCATTGATGAAGGATGTTCGGTCGCTGATGTTGTACACCACCACAAAACCATCAGCCCAGTCCACCGGCTCCTCCACTATACACCTAGCCTCAGTTCCCTGTCAAACAACACTGCCACAGTTAGGCAGCTCAACACTGAGACGTGTTCTTTAGACACAAAACAGAAGAGAACGGACTGAAACAAGGTAGGGACTATCTGATCTAATAAAAAACATACATTTTTGTTTATGAACATGATTATGATCTGTTCTTTTTAAATTCTCAAAAATCATACTGACATTTTCTCTCAAGATTCATTCTATGCATCATACAATCTCCGCATTAATCATTTTTAGGTTAAATAAGATCAAATCAGTCCTGTATCAAAACAGAGACCGTGGTGTATATGGCAAAAGACAAGTAGTTCTTTCACACGCCGTACCCCTTGGTTACAGGTGCTGCAGAGCAGTGAACATCCAGGCTCACACCAACCTCTCTCTGTTTCTCTCTTTAATGACGTGTCTTTTCTTTATGAGGGTGGAGGTCTTAAAGATCGAGCCATGGGACAATGCATCTAAAGCCACTCTAGCATTCCTCTTAGGTCTTGGCTTACAGTGAGCTTTAGCAGAAAAGTACAATAGATTGGCCTTCCCCCTCTGGGCCTCAACCTCAGGGTGTTCCAATAAAGCAGAACTTTGTAGTAAAAACCCTCTGGGGTCTCTGGCCTGGTTGGCTATGCACAGAACAGCTTGTATGGCTCTCTTTCTTCAAAGGCAGACTCATTGGCACTCACTGCCTTGGGATACACTCGTAAATCCCATCGGATTTAAAACTCTAAGGTATGGATCGTCCATGTGCCTGCGGAAAGTAAACATTAGACTGCTCCTGGGGTTTGTGCAAGGGGAAAACCAGGTTACGGGAGTGCAGTACAATGCTACCCCAATGTTGTGACAGGTGTTGTTTAGGAAGATTTGGCCTATGTTGTATTCTGTTGTACTTCAGAGCAAGGGTCCAACACCTCCAGGTTCAGCTGTCTACCATTGATGCACAATGTTTCAACAATGTTACAATAACGTTACCTAAACGCTATGACAGTTTTTTTTTTGTTTTGTTAAAATACTGCTGTTTGGAGATTTTCTGTTGTACCTGAGAGCAAGGGTCAAACACCTCCAGGTTCAGCTGTCTACCGTCAATGGATAGTCTTTTACGATACAGGGAATCTAGAACAGAGAAGGTATCCATTAGAAACGTGTGAGTAAACTAGCCCTATTTACCCGTACAGGGTACATAAACGTGTTTGCATGAGTTACATTGATGTGCAGTGATTGCTTTAAGAACAAGAAGCACAGGTGTAATTTCTACACCATAATTAGGCAAATGGATAATAACATTTGATAAACATTTATTGGTGTTGAGATACCACTGCACATACACTACCGTTCAAAAGTTTGGGGCCACTTAGAAATGTCCTTGTTTTTGAAAGAAAAGCATATTTTTGGTCCATTAAAATAACATCAAATTGATCAGAAATACAGTGTAGACATTGTTAATGTTGTAAATCTGCCATTTCCAGCTACAATGGTCATATTTCATGGAATATCTACATAGGCGTACAGAGGCCCATTATCAGCAACCATCACTCCTGTGTTCCAATGGCACGTTGTGTTATCTAATCCAAATGTATCATTTTAAAAGGCTAATTGATCATTAGAAAACCCTTTTGCAATTATGTTAGCACAGCTGAAAACTGTTGTTCTGATTAAAGAATAAATAAAACGGGCCTTCTTTAGACTAGTTGAGTATCTGGAGCATCAGCATTTGTGGGTTCGATTACAGGCTCAAAATGGCCAGAAACAAAGAACTTTCTTCTGAAACTCGTCAGTCTGTTCTTGTTCTGAGAAATGAAGGCTATTCCATGCGAGAAATTGCCAATAAACTGAAGATCTCGTGCAACGCTGTGTACTACCCCCTTCACAGAACAGCACAAACTAAATCTAACCAGAATAGAAAGAGGAGTAGGAGGCCCCGGTGCACAACTGAGCAAGAGGACAAGTACAATAGAGTGTCTAGATTGAGAAACACACGCTTCGCAAGTCCTTAACTGGCAGCTTCCTTAAATAGTACCCGCAAAACACCAGTCTCAACATTAACAGTGAAGAGGCAACTCCGGGATGCTGGCCTTCTAGGCAGAGTTGCAAAGAAAAATACATATCTCAGACTGGCCAATAAAAATAAAAGATTAAGATGGGCAAAAGAACACAGACACTGGACACAGGAAGATTGGAGAAAAGTGTTATGGACAGACAAATCTAAGTTTGAGGTGTTCGGATTACAAAGAAGAACATTCATGAGACGCATAAAAAATGAAAAGATGCTGGAGGAGTGCTTGACACCATCTGTCAAGCATGGTGGAGGCAATGTGTTGGTCTGAGGGTGTTTTTGTGGTGGTAAAGTGGGAGATTTGTACAGAGTAAAATGCATCTTGAAGAAGGAAGACCATCACTCCATTTTGCAATGCCGTGACATACCCTGTGGACGGCGCTTAATTGGAGCCAATTTCCTCCTACAACAGGACAATGACCCAAAGTGCAGCTCCAAACTACGCAATAACTATTTAGTGAATAAGCAGTCAGCTGGTATTCTGTCTATAATGGAGTGGCCAGCATAGTCACCGGATCTCAACCCTATTGAGCTGTTGTGGGAGCAGCTTGACCGTATGGTACATAAGAAGGGCCCATCAACCCAATCCAACTTGTGGGAGGTGCTTCAGGAAGCATGGGGTGAAATCTCTTCAGATTACCTCAACAAATTGACAACTAGAATGCCAAAGGTCTGCAAGGCTGTAATTGCTGCAAATGGAGGATTCTTTGACGAAGCAAAGTTTGAAGGACACAATTATTATTTCAATTAAAAATCATTATTTATAACCTTGTCAACATCTTGACTATATTTCTTATTCATTTTGCAACTAATTTCATCTATGTTTTAATGGAAAACAAGGACATTTCTAAGTGACCCCAAACTTTTGAATGGTAGTGTGTCTGTGATACTTTGCTCCACTGATGCAGTATGTGAACAACACTATGGCCATGATATCGTGGGCCTGTGGGCCTGTGGGGCTGTGGGCCTGTGGGGTCGTGTGTTTGCAGTATGTGAACAACACTATGGCCATGATATCGTGGGCCTGTGGGCCTGTGGGACTGTGTGTTTGCAGTATGTGAACAACACTATGGCCATGATATCGTGGGCCTGTGGGCCTGTGGGGCTGTGGGCCTGTGGGGTCGTGTGTTTGCAGTATGTGAACAACACTATGGCCATGATATCGTGGGCCTGTGGGCCTGTGGGCCTGTGGGACTGTGTGTTTGCAGTATGTGAACAACACTATGGCCATGATATCGTGGGCCTGTGGGCCTGTGGGACTGTGGGCCTGTGGGGCTGTGTGTTTGCAGTATGTGAACAACACTATGGCCATGATATCGTGGGCCTGTGGGCCTGTGGGACTGTGGGCCTGTGGGGCTGTGGGCCTGTGGGGCTGTGGGCCTGTGGGGCTGTGTGTTTGCAGTATGTGAACAACACTATGGCCATGATATCGTGGGCCTGTGGGGCTGTGTGTTTGCAGTATGTGAACAACACTATGGCCATGATATCGTGGGCCTGTGGGCCTGTGGGACTGTGGGCCTGTGGGGCTGTGGGCCTGTGGGGCTGTGGGCCTGTGGGGCCGTGTGTTTGCAGTATGTGAACAACACTATGGCCATGATATCGTGGGGCTGTGGGCCTGTGGGTCCATGTGTTTGCAGTATGTGAACAACACTATGGCCATGATATCGTGGGCCTGTGGGCCTGTGGGGCCGTGTGTTTGCAGTATGTGAACAACACTATGGCCATGATATTGTGGGGCTGTGGGGCTGTGTGTTTGCAGTATGTGAACAACACTATGGCTATGATATCGTGGGGCTGTGGGCCTGTGGGGTCCGTGTGTTTGCAGTATGTGAACAACACTATGGCCATGATATCGTGGGGCTGTGGGGCTGTGTGTTTGCAGTATGTGAACAACACTATGGCCATGATATAATGTGTGGGCCTGTGGGGCCGTGTGTTTGCAGTATGTGAACAACACTATGGCCATGATATAATGTGTGGGCCTGTGGGGCCGTGTGTTTGCAGTATGTGAACAACACTATGGCCATGATATAATGTGTGGGCCTGTGGGGCCGTGTGTTTGCAGTATGTGAACAACACTATGGCTATGATATCGTGGGGCTGTGGGCCTGTGGGGCCGTGTGTTTGCAGTATGTGAACAACACTATGGCCATGATATCGTGGGGCTGTGGGGCTGTGTGTTTGCAGTATGTGAACAACACTATGGCCATGATATAATGTGTGGGCCTGTGTGGAGCACCTACTCGTGTTGGAGGCGTACTCCCCGATGAAGCGCTTGGTCAGAAACCGCACCAGGACAGCTGGAGGAAATCAACCAATTAAAAAGAAAACAAGGTTACAGTTTGTCCAGTGGAGGAAAATGCATTTTCATATGATCCCTCAGGCTGAGGTTGTGTCCCAAATGGCTCCCTATTTACAGTATGTTCACTACTATTGACCTGATCCCTATGGGCCCTACCTGATCCCTATGGGCCCTGGTCAATAGTAGTGCACTTTATAAGGTGGGTGTCATTTGGGATGCAGGCTTGGTGAGGGTGCAGGCTTGATGAGGGTTCCAAAAGCCTGAGGAATCAGGGGTTTCATCTAACCCCACACATGAAAGGTTTGGCCTCGATGGGTTTACCTCGAGGGATGTGTGCATATTTGGCAAGCAAAATTGGCTATTTCTGCTCGTTCTCCCTTTCCAGATTCTGAACACACTACCCTCTCTGTGAGAGATGAGGTCACAGCCGTCAGACTCAATTGAAGCCCCAGGTTGAGTTTTACTGAGTTCTGGTTGAAGCGCTCCAGTCCACTTGCACCCACACATGCTCATACACACACATATAGTAATGCACACGCATACACACAGACACACACAAATGCACACACGCAAGCACACACACATACTGGCAGAAACACAGAAACAGACCGATACATGCCTACAATGTAAAATATTTATTGTTAAATATACAGTAACTTAATGGCAGCACTCTCCCTCACACACTCACTGTCTCTCTCACTCCCTCTCTCTCACACTCACTGTCACACTCGCACACAGATCCCTGCAGTCTCTGGGCTTCTAGCCTCACAACACAGTCGGTGCATCTCCACAGAAACCACTCTGCAGTGCAGTGTGCCAGGGGCAATGGTACACCCTGCTGTTTTATTAAACACATATACCAGGGTCGTATTCACTAGGCACCAAACGGAAAATGGTCTGCAACAGGGAGGGGCTAACCTGCACTTGTCCAATAAGAAACACTTGTTTTCATTGAAAAACATTTTCCATTGCAAAATGTTTTGCTACGGTGTGCACTGATGGGCTCTGGGCTCCCGAAGGCTGCAGTGACTCACTGAATACTGATATTTACCAGACAGGGCGCCATGCAGCCACAAGACTCTTAATGAGTCCCCCTGCCTCCCTCAAGTCCAGACAATGAAAAACGACTGCACAGTCACTGTCCCTACCAAAGTCATTTCAATTGATTTATTGTGGAAAATATATGGAGTTTCTTTCACTCACGAGTCCCTCAGAGAAGCTGATGCAAATAATAAAGATTGTGATCATTTTCATTAGTATTCACTGAAATATTTTATTTCCCTATTACATTCATATCTGGGGATATATTTATTACATTCATATCTGGGGATATATTTATTACATTCATATCTGGGGATTTATTTATTACATTCATATCTGTGGATATATTTATTACATTCATATCTGGAGATATATTTATTACATTCATATCTGGGGATATATTTATTACATTCATATCTGGGGATATATTTATTACATTCATATCTGTGGATATATTTATTACATTCATATCTGTGGATATATTTATTAAATTCATATCTGGGGATATATTTATTACATTCATATCTGGGGATATATTTATTACATTCATATCTGTGGATATATTTATTACATTCATATCTGGGGATATATTTATTACATTCATATCTGGGGATATATTTATTACATCCATATCTGGAGATATATTTATTACATTCATATCTGGGGATTTATTTATTACATTCATATCTGGGGATATATTTATTACATTCATATCTGGGGATATATTTATTACATTCATATCTGGGGATATATTTATTACATTCATATCTGGGGATATATTTATTACATTCATATCTGGGGATTTATTTATTACATTCATATCTGGGGATATATTTATTACATTCATATCTGGGGATATATTTATTACATTCATATCTGGGGATATATTTATTACATTCATATCTGGGGATATATTTATTACATTCATATCTGGGGATATATTTATTACATTCATATCTGGGGATATATTTATTACATTCATATCTGGGGATTTATTTATTACATTCATATCTGGGGATTTATTTATTACATTCATATCTGGGGATATATTTATTACATTCATATCTGGGGATTTATTTATTACATTAATATCTGGAGATATTACGTGATGCTTTTCCATTCATGTGTACAGCCATATATTTGATCAAGGGTCATTCTGCATATCCAGTACTATATGTGACTAAATACTCATATTGAAGAGTTACACTGATTGACCCCTCATAACGGATTTGTTTTCTCAGACCACACTCCCCTCCATATCTGAATGGGACTCCCATATATTATCACATTGTGGGATAAATTATGACAAACAGTGAGATTAAACAACTATTTACATGCGCCCACATACACTCTCAGAAATAAAGGATACAATTTGTTCTTAAAGAGCTACAGACACTTGTCACTGGGGTGGTACCCTGTAAGGTCATCTTTTGTGCCTTCCGTTATAGGAACATGATTGTACCCTTGTTCATGCCTCAGATAGTACCTTTCTTACATGTAGTCCACAGGTATGCATTTAGAAAATGTACATTTAGCCTTTGTAGGGTAGAACCACAATAAAAAGCAATTTTTTCTTTGTAAGTGACAAAAATGTTTACCTCTACCATAGACTACTTAAACTGGCACAACACTTTCACTCACGGGTGGCCAAAAACAACTAACGGAAAGCCATGCCCCCATTAAGCCATGCCTCCAAAATAATTTCCCAGTGTGCCTTGCCTTTTAGAGTGAATTGTAGAGTTACCACCCATTACTGTATTTGATAATGACAGAGACATTTTTAGCCCTGTGGCCTTCACCGAGCGAGGATCTAGGTGAATTTTGTCATTCAAATTTAAGTAATTATAACAATAAAATACATCTCATAAGGCATTATTTTGAGGGTCTGTCCTTACCCTAATACAGTAGGCTGAAACTCATGGTTTACATGCCACATCAGATTGCAGTAATTTTTCACATTACCTGCTTATTCCATCCCAGTTCCAACCATGGAAAAGTTTCCAGAATTGTGCAAACCTACCTGCAATTCACACAATGCTAGCTTGCAAAGGGATAAGTAATTCCTTTTGGAATCCAGCCAGAGTTGGACTATCCAACAGGTGGAATTATTATTTACCAGCAACCTTCATTCACTGACTTCCAGGTTCAGAGACAATGTGACGAAACTAACTACGCCATTTAAACTGGAACAACCATTTCAGTAACGGGTGCAAAAACAACAACTGTATTGATTAGTTTAGAAAAATGAATGTTATTTATGTTTATGTAGCATAACATGAAGGAATCAATGCAAAATCACAGATATTTAAACATAAATATGATAATGATTATGGTACAAATGTGCCTTTTAGGATACCACCACAGTAACCACGTTTCCTTCCACAGGTTTAATGTGTGTAAAGTCATATTGTATAAAATAAATAAGAGCTGTGATGGAAACAGGAAGTTTCGGTGTATCTGCATAAATGTCGACCGATAATTTGTTCATTCGACATGGTGGGATCTTTTGTGTCAGTAAAATAAATTCTGAGGGAAAAGGCGGTGAAAAGGGCTTCATGTGCAAATATTGATATAATCAAAAAAATATATATATTTGTCACATGCAGCGAATACAACAACCTTACCGTGAAATGCTTACTTAAAGCCCTTAACCAACAATTATTGGTGGACACAGTGTGTTATGAAATGTGTGAAAGTATTGTAATGTTTTAAAATGATATAAACTGCCTTAATTTTGCTGGACCTCAGAAAGCAGCAGCTAATGGGGATCCATAATAAATAGAAATACAAATGCAGTTCAAGAAATAGAGTTATAACCATAATAACCATCATATCGAAGTCAATTTGGAGCCACGTGATGAAATGCTGTGTAGTCCTCCAAATTCTGTATGATGAAACCATTATTTACATGCTCCCACATACATACAGGTGTGTACTTGTATGACTTTGATCTTGAACTTGTTTCTCTTTAGAAGATCGATTAGATTACAGACCCCCCCCCTGCATATTGACTACCATATATTCCCCTCCCTCCAGGCACAGGGGCTCTATCTGACCTAGAGATTTCTCTGCTCCCCGGTGGATCTCTCACCTGATTTCCCAGCTCCCTCACTGCCCAGCAGGGCCAGTTTGATGTCGTTCATGTCGCTCTTGATTTCTCTCCTCTGATCTCACTCTGGTCCAGTCCTGTGCTGTGCTATGGTGTTAGATGGTTAGCTTTAGCACACTAACATACCTTTTGGTCTTGAGAGCAACAGAGTGTGGACTGCCCCTTCAAAGAGTGGTTTCACAAATGCTTCCCTCTCACGAGACGCACATCCCTCTTTTTCTCTCACTCTCCACTATCTCTTTCCCACTCTTAATTCCTATCTCTCTCCTTTTGTCTGCCTTTTTATATCCTCTGTCTGTTTCTTTCTCTCCTCTCCGTCTTTTCTCCCACTAAGGTGGAGGTTACTTCAAAGTCACTGAAGTAAATATTTTCTATCCGCTCTTTATGCTTTCATCTCCGTCTGTACAGTATTCTATGCCTCTTTTCACCATGTGATGTTTGCCTTTTCCCATTGGGTGAATGTTCTCTACACGGTTTCATTGTTTTGAAGTTCAGCTCCCTCCCCCTTATTCACCTATAGCATTACTGTTCATATGCTGTAATGTATTTAGTTGTACTTCATGGTGCATACAGATGAATACATTAATTTACATACAATCCACAGTGCACACATTGAAGAAGTTCTGGTGGTGAGTTGCTAGTGGCCATGCTAGTGGGAAAGTCCAGGTTTAATACTGTATGACATCAAAACTCTGTATCAAAACATCGATCATACTCTGACATCGAACTGAGCTGTTTTGGATGAGATGTCAAACAATCCGTCTCCCCTCAGCTTCCCACCACATAGAATGTGGCACGTGTAGCCATTCCATCATCCTTAAACCTCAATTCCATAGACAGTAGACTAACACCAGCCAAGAAATTCAATATTATAGACATTTCAGACATTTTTGCTTGTGCAGGGCCTTCGTGCCCCATTCCAATCCGATTTAATTTGATCTAATTGTATCTGTTGACTATAAAGCCACTGACCCTGTGACTGTGTTCACCTAGGATAACACTGTTTGGGAAAACTGAAACAGCACCGTTTAACTGGTTTAAAGTTAGGTTAAATGCGAGCAATTCTAGAATCTAAAATAATAACATAGCCACGACATGTTGATCCTCAGCAGCCATATTCTGTGGTACTCCATTCAGACACAAAGACACAAACATTTTGAAATGTTTACTAAAATATGGATTTGCTCTTCAAATTCAATCTCACTTCAAATTGTATCCAGAGGGGCTGACCTCACATGAGGAGACATAAGTGCTACCACATTGCAATGAGTTAGGGATGAAAAGAGGACGGAACTTGTTTCCTTTAATATCTGCTTCATTATCTTTAAAGGTGCAATCTGGAATTCAAACGACAACAAAGGAGTCACTGCATTAATTTATTTTGGGCAAAAAGCTGAGGGATGGAGGTAGATAAATGTAACCACACAATAATTCATAGGTTGATTTATGGGATGCAAAGGCTGATCATCCATGAGATCAAAATGATTGTTTTAAGCTATTCAATATCTGTTTACAATGGAGCTTATACTTTGGTTTCTGTTGGGGTAAGACAGGATAACCATGAGGCATATACAGTTGAAGTCGGAAGTTTACATACACCTTAGCCAAATACATTTAAACTCAGCTATTCACAATTCCTGACATTTAATCCTAGTAAAAATTAAGATCACCACTTTATTTTAAGAATGCGAAATCACAGAAAAATAGAGAGAATGATTTATTACAGCTTTTATTTCTTTCATCACATTCCCTGTGGGTCAGAAGTTTACATACACTCAATTAGTATTTGGTAGCAGTGCCTTTAAATTGTTTAACTTGGGTCAAACATTTCGGGTGGCAAGCTTAGTACACCATCCCAGCCGTGAAGCACGGGGGTGGCACCATCATGTTGTGGGGGTGCTTTGCTGCAGGAGGGACTGGTGCACTTCACAAAATAGATGGCATCACGAGGCAGGGCAATTATGTGGATATATTGAAGAAACATCTCAAGACATCAGTCGGGAAGTTAAAGCTTGGTCGCAAATGGGTCTTCCAAATGGACAATGACCCCAAGCATACTTCCAAAGTTGTGGCAAAATGGCTTAAGGACAACAAAGTCAAGGAATTGGAGTGGACATCACAAAGCCCTGACCTCAATCCCATAGAAAATTTGTGGACAGAACTGGAAAGCGTATATGAGCAAGATGGCCTACAAACCTGACTCAGTTACACCAGCTCTGTCAGGAGGAATGGACCAAAATTTACCCAACTTATTGTGGGAAGCTTGTGGAAGGCTTACCTAAACGTTTGACCCAAGTTAAACAATTTAAAGGCAATGCTACCAAATACTAATTGAGTATATGTCAACTTCTGACCCACTGGGAATGTGATGAAAGAAATAAAAGCTGAAATATGTAATTCTCTCTACTATTATTCTGACATTTCATATTCTTAAAATAAAGTGGTGATCCTAACTGACCTAAGACGGGGAATTTTTACTAGGATTAAATGTCAGGAATTGTGAATAACTGAGTTTAAATATATTTGGCCGAGGTGTATGTAAACTTCCAACTTCAACTGTATGTACAAATCCCAGAATGTCCTTTTAATAATTGTCCTTCATGGACAACTGTCTGACCTAATATTCTACAGTCATCCAGAGTAGGACAGAGTTTCTACATTCATCCAGAGGAAGACAGAGTTTCCATCCACTGTCTGGCCTGATCTTCTACAGTCATCCAGAGGAGGACAGAGTTTCTGTCCACTGTCTGGCCTGATCTTCTACGGTCATCCAGAGGATGTCAAGGAGTTTGGCCTTTTCAGACTGTTACATCAGGCTCCTCTTAGGCCCAGTTTGCTGTTGAGCACTTTGTGATAAATAGATTTGATAATACACTGTGTTATACATACCGTGTATCATTTCATTGATTTATGAAATGTAATCTAATTGCAATTCTGTGAATGGTCCTCTCCAACATATAACACTGATAAATAGTGTAAGAACACTTCTTCTCAAAGTGACATAACTCTTTACACTTAAAATGCCACAGATCTGACCTGTACTTAAAGGCTCCTGATGTGGCCTGGGGTGGTCTAGCGGTCTACGCCGCTGTCTCTGGAGCACATAAACACCACATCAGCATGGGTTTAAATCCACCCTATTGCCATCTCAGTATATTCTCTTATCTTTCCACTATGTCTCTATCCTATAAACAAAAAAAGAGAAGGGCTGCCTCACATCTTCCTTGATTAAAAACAGCCAGTTAGATTGAGGATAGAGAGATAAAATGTGGAGTTGATAAAAAGCAAGTAAACCAGAGAATAAGACTGCATTCTTCTGTCGCCTCTCATCCTCAAATCTCGAAATCTTCTTAATGAAGAGAAATATTCCGCCACTGGTGAAAATAAAAGACATGCTGCCAGACTCAGCCATTCATTACAGTATAAAACTTTTAATCTGACCAAATGGACCCACACGTGGCTGTATATCCCTACTGCACAAGAGTCAATGTCACAAACTAAAAAAAAACATCAAACTCACTTAGCTACAGTGTACAGTGTACAGGTCATCATCTCATGCACTCCTTCCCTCCAACTAACTCCCTCTAAGTCGCAGTATAAACCCACTCAATACACATAGAAAGGGCTCTTTCCAGCTCTCAGTATGGTTTAAGGGGTAACACAGCCCTTCCTGGTATTACATAACGTCTGTGTCATAAGAATGTCTCATGGGGCTGAGACAGAACGGTAAAGTGCCAATGGTGAAATTAGGGATAAGCCAATATGCTTCTCCAGCACTGTAGGTGGGGGAGAGGTTCATTACTAACATATAGTACTGGTGAGCATTCTGACCCCAAATGGCAAGAGCATAGTGTATCATTGGGGTGAGTGCTATCAGTGCATTGTGTGTAGATAATGTTTGAAAAGCACTTTACAGATCAACTAAATGATCATTAGGTACCAAGTGTTTTATATCCTCAGAGGAGACAATTTAGCAAATGTAACAATGATACATTTGAATTGCATTAGTTATAATCCTAAATCCACAAAATCTGGGTAATCAAAGGTTTATTTTGTAATGTCTTCTTAACCAGCAATATTTTCCACTTACATCCAGCTCAGTTACCTTATAAAGTTGTAATATGAATAACAAAGGAACAAAGGTATGAACAGCACAAGGCAAACTAAGTGAAACTGAATACATACTGTGCATTAATTTAACCAAAATAATATATTTCAGACAGGGCATATAGCCTAGATAGCTGAAGTACACTACAGGAATGAAGACTGCAGGTCAAATGACATCATTTGACATGCTTCGCTCTTTTTCTCATGGTGTGATGGATATAATGTTCTTTCCTCTTGCCGAGTTAGATTCCCAAATTTGGGTATAAGGCAGGCTTTGAAATACTTATTCTCTCGAAGTTCAAATACTGGGCATGGAGTGAAATAACAAATGAATGAAATACTAATTGAATAGATATTCATTTGGCTCCGCCTCATTTGAACTTGAGTTGGTATTTGTTGTGCTGTAATGTTGATCCAAGTCCATGTCTTGGTCAGGGTGTTCTGTAGGATATTATGAGGATAATGATATTTAGTTAAAGATTTCTGTGGCCCAGATATTAGGGAGAAGACAGTCCAAGCAGCCCTTGATTAGAAATGACCTCCTTCACAGTATTTTCCCTTGCATGTTCATTATTCTGCCAGTTAAATATTGGCCATTTTGTAATGAATGAGACACAAATTCTAAAAAAGCGTTCCGGCCATTATTATGAGCTGTTCTCCCCTCAACAGCCTCCACTGTTCTCAACATAGTCCAAAACAAACAACGCACCCTGCTATTCCTGTTTATAGACTCAATATTTTACTAATGAATGTTGGATAATTTTATGAGTTGTTTTATTCCAGGCTTCTGAGAGGAAAGCGAGTAAAGTCGTTTATTTTTGTCTTAATTAGAAAATGTGCTTTATTTTTGTTTTATAAATACATGTACATTGCCTTTTCTTGCTTAGACATTCGTAACAGAGAGAGAGACAGGTACAGAGAGAGACAGGTACAGAGAGAGAGAGAGAGAGAGAGAGAGAGGTACAGAGAGAGACAGGTACAGAGAGAGACAGGTACAGAGAGAGAGAGAGAGAGACAGGTACAGAGAGAGAGAGAAAGAGACAGGTACAGAGAGAGACAGAGAGTAGGAGCCAAGGCATGATTAGTAACCCAGTCACAGGCGTGTGTGTGTACTCCGGAGTCAGCCGCGCTACCACTAGGCCAGACGCTAGCAGCCGGAAAACTGTCATGGACATATCTGTAAGCGTTTTTAAACATATTGCATTGCTTCCAAAATGATGAAATCCCTTACAGTGAATGGTAAGCAAGTGTATGGTTCACAATGCACACTTCCAGCTGGCTCTAGTCTATGCGATTGAGTGTAGAGTAAACAATACATGTAGGTCTAGTAGAATATGTCTCCATTACATGGGGCTTGCTGGTTGTACTCCCTTGAGGTGTGTTGGCTCTTCACCCAACAACGGTCAAAAACACATGTGGCTCGGCTTCTTTAGAATTGGAAAAAAGTAAAGAACGTGCATGTGTAGAGAATTATCCATCCCCTTGATACAATCTCAAAATCAATTTCCCCATTTTACTTAACATCACCCAAAAGGCTGTAGGCTTTTAAAAGGGGATCTTATCTCCTTCCATGTGTCTTCTTTCATTTGTTGTTAATGCCCATGGATACACAAATACATAAAAGACATTCAGATGGTGGGTGCATGGCAACAAAGATGCAGAATTTAATGCTCACCTGTGGGTTGATATTGATGGGTTCTCGGCACTGTTGGTTTGTTTACAAGCAGGTCAGGAGAATTAACGTGTCAGGTTAGGAGAACTAACTTGGCAGGTTAGGACAACTAATGTGGCAGGTTAGGAGACTGAGGTTAAGGTTAGGAAACGGGTTAGGGTTAGCTAAAATGCTAGTTGTCAACAACTGTTATCCTCAATGCGACAACTAGATGGAGCTGTAATGATAGCCACAAACCATCAGTCTCGAAAACCATCAGCATCATAACACCTACAGGTTAGCACTGGATTTTTTTTATATACTACTAACGGGAGATTACATGGAGCTCCAGGCTAAAATAATCGTGGTTGCAACGAAAATAACTGAGAATCTATACAGACCAGCTGATCTGACGTTGTTACGGTGTCAAGCCGGCTTGATACTAGACAGAGGAAACAGTCATTGGCTTCATTCAATACTCCTGCCCCCAATGAAGTAACATCCTATCAGGAACAACGAGATCAGAATAGGAAAAATATAAATGGAAGAATATGACATATTACAACTAGTGATGGGAAGTAAAGGCTCTTTTATTGACTCTTTTGACTAATTTTGTTCATTTGAGGCAGCAATGCCCAGAGCACGCAGGACGCCTATTCATAAAGAATATTCAAGAGTCTCGACATAGAACCCGTCGGGTAATTGGCTTGAGCCTTTTTGAGTGCGCGACGTCACTCTGCTTACCAAAACACAAAAAATGGTGGACAATTTCTCAAGGGTCTGAAACCAGTATTAACCACCAAATTCAATGACAGTTAACATAAAATTTAAATACGAATCTGACATTCCTGCTCCCCAATAAAATTGTTGTCGATGAGGGCTTGCTAGCTACAGTATTTGAGTCAGAAATGCTAGCTAGCTAACATTAGCTAGACTCGGGAGCTCATGGGGACATAGATAGGCTTCAGGAGCCAACTGGTTAGACATGATAACCAACAATAGCTGGCAACTAATTATTTTTAGACAAATATTTTCAACTCTTTGACTTATTTTATCCACTGACCACTGCATTTAAGAGGATAGCTAATTTCTGAAATGTAGCTAGCTAGATCACTGGCCAGGCAGTAGCCATTAACTTATCGTGGATGAATGCATTTGTGTTAACTTGCTCATATCAAGCAATACGTACCAGACCATTTGTGGAAAGGTCAAAATAACAATTAGTGGGCTCGTTTTTTGAATGATCAGACAGTGAATCTAAAATAAACTGCTAGCTAGCTGGTGAGGCTTTAATTTATTTCCCAATTAATTTGGTGATCAAGCTGAAGCTGTGTTTGCCAAGTAGTTTGGTCGGTGCCAACTGCCGATGCCAATGGAATCAGCTAGCTAAACAGAAGGCTCTGTAGAGCATCTGTGTGACGTCATTAAAATGACTAAAATGTCAATGTAAAATGTTATGCACTCAAGAAGGCTCAACCAATCACCCAATGGCTCATGAATATTCATGAATTGCCCCCTCCTCCTACAGAAGGAAATTTAGCCTGCCGGCGAACAATGAACTGACAACTCGAAAGGGTCATGATTCTACAAAAGTTCACCGTAAGGGTTTTTAAAGGCTCTGCATGGTCAAGCCGACAACTGGCCCGACAACGTCAAGTTAGGATGTGTTAGTTATTCCGTGAGAGATTTTAGGTGCCAAGCTTATGGTCATGGTGCAGCAAATCAAATCAAATCAAATGTATTTGTCACATACACATGGTTAGCAGATGTTAATGCGAGTGTAGCTAAATGCTTGTGCTTCTAGTTCCGACAATGCAGTAATAACCAACGAGTAAGTATGTAGGTGGGAGATTCCTAGATGTGAGAAGTGTGCAGGAGGGCATGAGATGAAGGAATGTGTAGTATCAGGTGGTGCCCATTGGGCTGGAGATCAGAGGTGTCCAGTGAGAGAAAGGCAGATTGAGGTTGCCTGGGTCAGAGTAGTACAGAAAGTGTTGTATGGTGAAGAGAGTGGTAGAGGAATATGGATACAGGGTGAGGGATCATGAGAGGACTGACTGGCCTCACACTCCGGTGCCATAGGTGGCGGTGTATGAATCTAAAAGTTGGATTTGATCCACCAACCAAATCTCAAAGAAAGAAGAAGAATCATCCAACGTCTGCAGTGACCTTACAGGGTTTACTGCAATGCAGCCTCAGCAGAAGTTAGAGCATTCACACTTCTTGCTCTTTGGGGGATCTGTGATACGCATCCAATAAATTGGTCTGCACCACATCACTCATAGTGATTCAGGGATAATCTCTATAGCCATCCAGCTAATTACAAGCAACTGGCTAAACGAAAATACCTGTCTGTTTTTCTGGCGCTTGACATGGGAGCTCACCCAAGATAGCATGAAGTAAAAAGGCTGCACAGTTTTCTCACCTGCATCTCCATTCCAAAATTAGCCTATTGTTTGAATGTGTATTTCACAGTATGTTGAGGTAAAAATCCGATGTTAATGCTTATATGGATGTCAACCCCAATTTATGTTCACGTCATCGTCAAATCACAAATCGGATGTTAGTAACCACATTAGGGGCCTGTTACAATATATCAGTCATGACGGATTTGACAAATATCCACTTTGTTAGATTTGTTGAATGTGCGCCAATCTAGTGTCCTTCAATCCCCCCAGTTTGCATTCCATTGACCTCTTTACCACATCTACCCCTATTACCTCCCAGATCTCTTTCCAGGAGTTGAAATCACTACATGAGGTTTCAACAAATATATTTTTGATTTCTGAACTTGTTCTGATAGCCTTTCATCAAAGTTCTCCATGTTTGTTGACTATCAGATTCATTTGCATTTTGTTTTGCCATTACGTCTAGACTGTATTTTCCGTACTTGACGCACATGTGCTTTGCTTTTCAACTAGCTAAAATCTAGCTAGTCGGAGTCTGTGTGTACGGTAAAGCAATGCAGAAGGTGAAAATATTGAACACATGCTGCAGGCGTAATGTAGGCGTAATTTGACTAAGTAATGGTCTGCAATTAAATGTGTTAACAATGCAGCCTCTATCAATTAGGACTATGATTTAGTTAACTACATCGAGGCTACTCTTCTACGAAAATAAAGTCATGAACAACTTAATTAAAATACCACATTGTAAATTAAACTGACATGGATTGCAGCAATATTTGAAATATCATTATAACGAAGGCTTCAAATCAAATCAAATGTTATTTGTCACAAACACATGGTTAGCAGATGTTAATGCGAGTGTATCGAAATGCTTGTGCTTCTAGTTCCGACAATGCAGCAATAACCAATGAGTAATGATCAAATACTTTTTCCCCCTCACTGTATGTCAGCTATGTATGAATAAAAACAAGCCATATTACAACCTGTGTGTTGTGATAATTGTGTTGATTGCCCTATAACCTGTTAAGCGCATATGGCTTGCCACCGTGATATAGCGTAAGGCAAAACAAATTCAACCACACCTTTGTTTCAAACACAAAAACGGAGAGCAACATCTGTCTAGTGGGGTCCACAAAGCATATTGCATGCAGCCAGTGGAAGAAAAGGTATCCAATTGTCATACATAAGTAAAAGTAAAGATACCTTAATAGATAATGACTCAAGTTAAAGTTAAAGTCACCCAGTGAAATAATACTAATGTAAAATTATAAAAGTATTTGGTTTTAAATATACTTAAGTATCAAAAGTAAATGTATTTGCTCAAATAAACTTCAGTATCTAAAGTAAACGTTATTTAAAATTCTTTATATTAAGCAAACAGTATCATTTTCTTGTTTTTTAAATTTACGGATACAACATTTACAAACAAAGCATGTGTATTTAGTGAGTCCGCCAGAGTCAGTAGGGATGACCAGGAATGTTCTCTTGATAAGTGCGTGTACTGGACCATTTTCGTTTCCTGCTAAGCATTCAAAATGTAACGAGTTGTCACGTTCGTTTGTAGAAACGGACCAAGGCGCAGCAGATGTTGAGTTCCACATTATTTATTAGAAAGTGAAACTTAGCAAAGACAAAAACAAATAAACAATAAACTAACAACGAACCGTGACTACAGCGATGCTACGTGCAATAACTCAAAACAAGATCTCATAAAACACAGGTGGAAAAAATGCCACTTAAATATGATCCCCAATTAGAGCCAACGATAGCCAGCTGCCTCTAATTGGGAATCATACCAAACACCAACATAAAAAACAAAACTAGAACCCCACATAGAAAATATAAACTAGACTAACTAAATAAAAGCTCTCTATGGTCAGGACGTGACACGAGTACTTTTGGTTGTCAGGGAAAATGTATGGAGTAAAAAGTACATTATTTTCTTTAGGAATGTAGTGAAGTAAAAGTTGTCAAAAATATTAATAGTAAAGTACAGATACCACAAAAATCTACTTAAGTAGTACTTTAAAGTAGTTTTACTTACTGTAAGTTCTTTACACCACTGCATGTAACATGACCTACAGCATGGTCAAGCAAGTTAATGTTTCCGACTACTAAACAACTTGATTTAGAACACCCGAGAGTTACTGCAAGTTGCAAAGAAAACCGGAACTGGCTCCACTATTCCAACACCATTTCAACATCATCAATTCACCTATACTTAGTCTACTAATACAGTAACAACTAAAATATTCCAAAAACAATTTAGTCCAAACAACGTTAGCTAACTACAATGTGGCTGCCCATGGTACTGATTCCTGTGTGTGTGTGCATAAGTGGAAAAAACATATTAACTCACCCTACGGCCAATGCCATCCTCCACTCTTTCATGTTAACAAAATGTTTTATGACTCTGGCATACAGTACACACTTTTAGTTTTTGTTGTACTAGGCTACCTGGCCAAAATGCTTGCTGGCTAGCCTAACTTCCTTTCATGGACAACAATTAGCCAGCTAGTTAACATTAGCCTACTACTGTTACATCTAGCTACATATTGAACTTCCATTCTCTCAGGCCAGAGGCACAATGTATGAATTTATGGTTGGATCAGAATCGCTATAATAATCATTGGTCAGTATGGAGAATTAAGTAAAACCACAAGTCCAAATCCCTCTCTCCGTCCATGGCTAATTTAGGAAAGGAACAATTTTAGCTAGCTAGCTAGCTAGCCACCAGAGGTCATCAACTCAACGAGATGCAACAATTCAATTTATTTTCTGATAAATGACGTATGGCTTGATGTGATTGGTGTGAAGCCAAATTCAAACTGGCTTCCCTTGACACTTAAAAATGTGGTGTGCCAGGACCATTCACAGTTGAGCTTACTCAGTTTAGCTCAACGCTGATTAGATATTATTGTATAAAAAAAATATCAAGGGAGGCCAAATGTGTGCTGGCTTCCCATGCATTCAATGCTACGGGCAGCAAAAATATCATACTATTTTTGACCAGACAGCATCAGATAGATGGGCTACACATACAGAGAGGTGCTGTTTCGCTCGATCGGATGCTTCTCTGGTGAGATACATTCAGTGTCTTGCGAATTGAAGGAAAATGATGAAACACAGAAACGAAAGGTCAATTAATTAATGTTTTTTTGGCTTCCCTTGGCTTCCCTTGGCAGCCATGAATAGACGCAACGGATCTTATATGCTAACGTTAGCTAGCTGGCTAGATGGTTGTGGTCTTTTTGCTGCCTAGGCAGCGTAGCTACAACTCTTGAGCTGGTCCCATGGTTGATTCAGAGTGGTAGAACCTCCACATTATTGTGATGCCGTTGTTGTAACCTTCCCATCTTCAACCAAGTGGTAAACTAGGAAAATTAAGTTTATTTCAGTTGTACGGAATGATTGTCAAATAGATAAATTGCTATAATAGCAGGATTCCATTTTTCTGATGATAAAACCAGCGGAAGGTGAAATAGTCTTGAAAAATGATGGCAGCAATCAGGACTAAGAGTAAACTTCGACATCCGCTTCACGGAGCAGTAAATCGGTGGCCAATAATGGTTGCTATTAAGATGACTGTGTGCGTGATTTTATCAGTATTGATGGTTTAACAAAAGATCCATCGATGGATTCAATTGGCCCCTAAATGTTTAATAAAGACATTTAATCACTTCAAATTTGACAAGACTGTAAAACACAAATTATGAATCAAAAGTTCCCATATGTCTACATTCCTTGATTATAAAATAATGTATTTAGATACAGCCAGACTAAGGTTTCATTAATATTAAAAATATACAACTATGTGAGATGTTTTGTCACCATACAACATTACACCAGACCACTTCAGAAGTCAAGGAAGTGACCTCGTTTCTTCTTCCTGTGGTAGTCCCTCCTTTTCCTGTTCAGCCAAGCGAGACTGTTCCTTTTCGCTCTGTCCTGGGTCAGCGTGGGGAAGGCTTGGCTGGGAAACACCTCCCTCAGCTTGGACAGGAAGAACACCTCCAGGTTACGGCCTGCGTTGGCGACCTCAGAATCCGGCTACAGGTCAAGAGTTCAGATGTCATGAAGGGAGCTACAGAGTTCAACTTTCAACACAATGAAGGAGAATTTATGTACAAAACAAAAAAAATCTAAAGCTGTGTTCCTGGCTCCTATATGTCTATGGGAAAATCTCTATGGCTTATTGGCAATAAAAAAAATATAGGTATAGTTTTAGTTTCTGGAAATTGAATATTATCTTAACATTAACAAAGTATTTTTTAAATAACAAAATAATGATTTAATTCATATGGATTTGACCTACATAATTGAAAGTTGCACAGTTCCTGAACATGAGTAGGACGTCGTCCACAAACTGCTGGGCTGTGAAGTAGTGAAGAGTGTTCCTCTGGTCCAGCTTCCTCCTGATCACTGATAGGTCCATCGGCCTCTTGATGATCTGGTAGTAATGACGAGCCTGGAGCCCAATCACAGAGTCAATTTAATTTTATCACAACATAACAATAAGATGGTGCGCGCCAAAGAGGATGGCTGATGTTTTACATGCTCCTGATCAGTTGTGCTCTTGTGTTATTGTTTTTGCATTGTTTGTAACTTATTTGTTTACTTATTTTGTACATAACGTTTCTGCTACCATCTCTTATGACCGAAAATAACTTCTGGACATCAGAACAGTGATTACTCACAACGAACTAAAATAAGCTTTTTCCTTTAACAAGTCTGATGAGAAGGATATACTGCTCTCCCGGGAACAGGCCCAAATCCCCGTAATTTGCGTGAAGAGACGACGGAGAAAGAGGACAGAGGATGGGCTGTCTTCTGAGAATCCGTAGGCGAGCGAGTAAACTCCCACTGCCTTCCGTTCTACTTGCTAACATGTAATCATTGGAAAATAAAATGTAGGACCCACCATTACGATTATCCTACCAACGGGACCTTAAGAACTGTAATATCTTATGTTTCACAGAGTCGTGGCTGAACAACGACACGGACAATACAGAGCTGGCGGGATTTTCCATGCACCGCCAGAACAGAGATGCTACGTCTGGTAAGACAAGGGGTGGGCTTGTGTGTCTTTTTGTCAATAACAGCTGGTGCGCAATGTCTAATATTAAAGAAGTCTCTTTTCTTTAAAAAACAAGGACATTTCTAAGTAACCCAAAACTTTTGAATGGTAGTGTAGGTCCTGGATGGCAGGAAACTTGGCCCCAGTGATGTACTGGGCTGTACGCACTACCCTCTGTTGCACCTTAGGGTCAGACGCCGAGTAGTTGCCATACCAGGTAGTGATGCAACAGCTCAGGTTGCTCTCAATGGTGCAGCTGTAGAACTTTTTGAGGATCTGAGGACCCATGCCAAGTCTTTTCAGTCTCCTGAAGGGAAAAAGGTTTTGTCGTGCCTTCTTCACGACTGTCTTGGTGTGTTTGGGCCATGGTAGTTTGTTGGTGATCAGGACACCAGGGAACTTGAAGCTATCAACCCGCTCCACTACAGCCCCATTGATGTTAATGGGGGCCTGTTTGGCCAGCCTTTCCTGTAGTCACCGATCAGTTCCTTTGGAAGTTTAAATAGCCCCGAATTAACAACAAATAAAGGTACAGGTGAAAACAATCAAGACAAAACCAACAGAAAAGAAAAAAGAATCGGTGGCAGCTAGTAGACCGGTGACGCCGCCGCCGAGCGCCGCCCGAACAGTGAGAGGGGCCACCTTTGGTGGAAGTCGTGACAGCATGTGACAAATAAAGTTTGATATCATACCATATTGAATGAGATATTCTCTCTTTTAAATTTACAGCATGCAATGATCTAACTGTGGAGAATTTGTGGATGAAATGTTGAAGCATTGCATTGTTGGTATTGTCCCATACTTAAGTAAAAAATACTTTAAAGTACTACTTAAGTCGGTTTTGGGGTATCTTTACTTTTTATATTTTTGACAAATTTTATTTTTACTCAAATTTTATTAGTCACATGCGCCGAATACAACAAAAATGCAGTTTAAAAAATAGGAATAAGAAATAAAAGTAACAAGTAGTTAAAGAGCAGTAGTAAAATAACAATAGCGAGACTATATACAGGGGGTACCGGTTAGTCTAGGTAATATGTACATGTAGGTAGAGTGATTAAAGTGACTATCCATAGATAATAACAGAGTAGCAGTGGCGTAAAGGGGGGGACGGCAATGCAAATAGTCTGGGTAGCCATTTGATTAGATGTTCAGGAGTCTTCTGGGTTGGGGGGTAGAAGCTGTTTAGAAGCCTCTTGGACCTAGGCTTCCCGCTCTGGTACCGCTTGCCGTGTGGTAGCAGAGAGACCAGTCTGTGACTAGGGCGCTGGAGTCTTTGACAATTTTTAGGGCCTTCCTCTGATACCGCCTGGTATAGAGGTCCTAGATGGCAAGAAGCTTGGCCCCAGTAATGTACTGGGCCGTACCCACTACCCTCTGTAGTGCCTTGCGGTCGGAGGCCGAGCAGTTGCCATAACAGGCAGTGATGCAACCATGCTCTTGATGGTGCAGTTGTAGAACCTTTTGAGAATCTGAGGGCCCATGCCAAATCTTTTCAATCTCCTCAGGGGGAATAGGTTTTGTCGTGCCCTCTTCACGACTGTCTTAGTGTGCTTGGACCATGTTAGTTTGTTGGAGATGTGGACACCAAAGAACATGAAGCTCTCAACCTGCTCCACCACAGTCCCGCCGATGAGAATGGGGCGTGCTCGGTCCTCCTTTTACTGTAGTCCACAATCATCTCCTTTGTCTTGATCACGTTGAGGGAGAGGTTTTGTCTTGGCACCACACGGCCAGGTCTCTGACCTCCTTCCTATAGGCTGTCTCGTCATTGTCGGTTGTTTCATCTGCAAACTTAATGATGGCGTTGGAGTTGTGCCTGGCCGTGCAGTTATAAGTGAACAGGGAGTACAGGAGAAGACCAGGTACACACACCTGAGGGGCCCCAATGTTGAGGATCAGCATAGCGGATGTGTTGTTACCTACCCTTACCACCTTGGGGCGGCCCGTCATGAAGTCCAGGATCCAGTTGCAGAGGGAGGTGTTTAGACCCAGGGTCCTTAGCTTATTGATGAGCTTTAAGGGAACTATGGTGTTGAACGCTGAGCTGTAGTCAATGAATAGCATTCTCACATAGGTGTTCCTTTTGTCCAGGTGGGAAAGGGCAGTGTGGAGTGCAATAGAGATTGCATTATCTGTGGATCTGTTAGGGCGGTATACAAAACAGAGTGATTCTAGGGTTTCTGGGATAATGGTGTTGATGTGAGTCATGACCAGCCTTTCAAAGCACTTCTTGGCTACAGACGTGAGTGCTATGTCGTCGGTAGTCATTTAGGCAGGTTACCTTAGTGTTCTTAGGTACAGGGACTATGGTGGTCTGCTTGAAACATTATGGTATTACAGACCTCAGTCAGGGACAGTCTGAAAATGTCAGTGAAGACACTTGCCAGTTGGTAAGCACATGCTCACAGTACACGTCCTGGTAATCTGTCTGGACCTGTGGTCATGTGAATGTTGACCTGTTTAAAAATCTTACTCACTTCCGCTGTGGAGAGTGTGATCACACAGTCGTCCGGAACAGCTGGTGCTCTCATGCATGTTTCAGTGTTATTTGCCTCGAAGGGAGCATAGAAGTGGTTTAGCTCGTCTGGTAGGCTCGTGTCACTGAGGAGCTCTCGGCTGTTCTTCCCTTCGTAGTCTGTAATGGTTTGCAAGCCCAGCCACATCCGAAGAGCGTTGGAGCCGGTGTAGTACGATTCAATCTTAGTCCTGTATTGATGCTTTGCCTGGTTGATGGTTCGTCGGAGGACATAGCGGGATTTCTTATAAGCTTGCGGGTTAGAGTCCCGCTCCTTGAAAGCAGCAGCTTTAGCTTTTAGCTCAGTGCAGATATTGCCTGTAACCCATGGCTTCTGGTTGGGGTATGTAATTACACTCCATGTATAAACCCAGCCATTTAATGGGTATTTACCAATTTTTTGGCATCACTGTGCCTTCCTCGGGGTGAGCAAGAGTGGGGACGACGTCATCAATGCACTTATTGATGAAGCCAATGACTGATGTGGTGTACTCAACGCCATCGGAAGAATCCCGGAACATATTCCAGTCTGTGCTAGCAAAACAGTCCTCTGCTTCATCTGACCACTTTTTTAATTGACCGAGTCACTGGTGCTTCCTGGTTTAATTTGAGCTTGTAAGCAGGAATCAGGAGGATATAATTATGGTCAAAATTGCCAAATGGAGGGCGAGGGAGAGCTTTGTACGTGTCTCTGTGTGTGGAGTAAAGGTGGTCTCGAGTTTTTTCATCTCTGGTTGCACATTTAACATGCTGATAGAAATTTGGTAAAACCAGATTTCAGTTTCCCTGCATTAAAGTCCCCGGGCCACTAGGAGTGCTGCCTCTGGATGAGCGTTTTCCTGTTTGCTTATGGCGGAATACAGCTCATTGAGTGCGGTCTTAGTTACAACATTGGTCTGTGGTAGTATTTATTTCACCTTTGTTTAACCAGGTAGGCCAGTTGAGAACAAGTTCTCATTTACAACCTGGTATGTCGACAGCTACGAAAAATACAGATGAACACTCTAGGTAGATAGCGTGGTCTACAGCTAGATACTCTACCTCAGGTGAGCAAAACCTTGACTTACTTAAGATATTGTGCACCCGCTGTTTACATATATGCATAGTCCGCCACCCCTGGTCTTACCAGACGCCGCGGATCTATCCTGCCGATAGAGCATATAACCAGCCAGCTGTATGTTGATAATGTCGTCATTCAGCCACGACTCCGTGAAGCATAAGGTATTAACGTTTTTGATGTCCTGTTGGTAGTTTAATCTTCCTCGTAGGTTGTCGATTTTATTTTCCAATGATTGGAAGTTAGCTAGAAGAACAGAAGGCAGGGGGGGGGGTTTATTCAATCACCTTCAAATTCTCAGAAGGCAGCCCGACCTCTGTCCTTTTTCTCCGTCGTCTCTTCACGCAAATGACGGGGATTTGGGCCTGTTCCTGGGAAAGCAGATTGTCGTTCACGTCGGGCTCGTTAAAGGAAAAACAAGCTTCTGCCAGTCCGCGATGAGTAATCAATGTTCTAATGTCCATTAGTTATTTTTGGTCATAAGAGACTGTAGCAGCAACATTATGTACAAAATAAGTTAAAAAATAAGTTTAACAACGCAAAAAAAATTAACATAAAAACACAATCCGTTAGGAGCATGTAGAACATCAGCCGTCTTTTCCGGGTGCTGTCTTCTTTTTCTCTCCACTACATTCCTAAAGAAAATCATGTACTTTTTACTCCTTACATTTCCCCTGACACCCAAAAGTATTCGTTACATTTTGAATGCTTAGCAGGACAGGAAAATGGTCTAATTCACCCACTTATGAAGATAATATCCCTGGTCATCCCTAAACACAAATAACTTTGTTTGTAAATTATGTCAGACTGTTGAAGAGTGCCCCTGGCTATCCATAAATTAAATTTAAAACAACAAGAAAATCGTAATGTCTGGGTTGCTTAATATAAGGAATTTGATATGATTTATACTTTTACTTTTGACTCAAGTATATTTTAGCAATTACATTTACTTTTGATACTTAAGTATATTTCAAACCAAATACTTTTATACTTTTACTCAAGTAGTATTTTACTGGGTGACTTTTACTTGAGTCATTTTCTATTAAAGGCATCTTTACTTTTACTCAAGTTTGACAATTGGATACTTTTCCCACCACTGAATAGAGGAAGATATGTCAATAGACTTGGAGGAAGATGATTGGTGCCTTATTACCAGTGGGCTGACAGGCTCCTGGAATGGAGCACTGAGGACGTGGCTGGACAACAGAAGAGTCAGCTTCTCACACCTCTGCAAAGAAAGAGATACACGTAACTAAAATCATACTGAACCCCACTATTCCCTTCATTAAACCATGGTAGTTCCCAATCCTAAACAGACACTGTAGCTGGCTCTTATCTACTCTCCTTTAGCGTATGTTGGCGATGTGCTGTAAATCTGTCTATGCGAATACTTGTATGCTTGACTGCTGTATGACATGGAAAGAATGTCCTAACGGATACAGTGAAGATCATCATCATAACCCACTCTTTGGTCCAGGCTGGACAGTGTGTATGGTGTGCCTGCCCCCTGGTGGTCTGTCGAGGGATGTATGGTCTCACAGTCATAGCCCACCCCAGGTTCTTGGTCACTCCGGCACAATGTGCACACCCAGTCGCCCCTGTGGGACAGAGAGAGAGGGTCAGATTCATATTTGTTCCATTTCCTCATCTAATCCAGAGGCTTTCAGTATTACATAAACTGTCAGTATGGTTATTGGTTACAGAACACATATTGTTGAACATTGCCAACTCAAGACCGGTTTAGTTTTGCACGACAGCAGGGCCGGGGTTATGTGCGGGCCTTCGGGGGCTTGGCCCGCCCTAACGTACCTCTGCGCCAGTCCAAATAAAATATTGATCATGTATTTTACAGAGATGCATGCCGACAGAAAGATGCATCAATCGAGAGTTTCAGCAGAGAGGAAGAGGTGAAGCTCACTCTTGCCAAAATCTGCCCAGAATAAGCCCAATGATTTTCTTAGCCTTTTGTGAGCTAAATCTGCCCAGAATAAGCACAATGAGTTTCTTATGAATTATATGCAGATCCAGGGGCGCAACTTTAGTTTTAGAAGTGGGGGAGACCAATTATTACTATTTTATTTTTCTATTTTTCAGTTGGATAAACACTCCAAACAGCCTTCCCGACCGCTCGGAGGCATCTGCATGGTCCTAAAGCACACCGTTGCCTCGTTTTGTATCACATTCCAAGGATAAAGCTGGGTGGGGGACAAAAATGCAATTTCCGAATGTTGGGGGGACATGTGAAAGTTGCACCCCTGTGCAGACCTAAGCTTGTCGCCTGCCTTCCCGCCTTTGGGACAACGACTCCCATTGTTAGGGCGGAGGCATGAGCATCTTGTCATTATATACAGATCTCTGGTTTCAGCCTCTTGCGAATTGGAAAGGAAAATTGGCTGGTGCACTGTTAGGATGCTGGCTTCCCCAAAAGTAAATTGATGTTTGGCCAAAATTATAGAATTACTACTCCTGTCTAAATAAAAACATTAAAAACACTTCACCAAAGAGCATGACTTAGCCACAGAGGATCATTAGCTGATTTTCAAAAAAGATTTGTGGATTGTTTCAAATCATAAATGTGTAGGTCTATACCTATTTGTAAATCCTTCAATTTGGGCGGCGCGTATGGCATTATGTCTAGCTGATTGAGTTGAGGCTGTCAGTGAAAAGCATCTAAAATATGTGTGAAGATAATGTGTCTTGAGTATCATTAAAATGTTGCAACAAGAAGGAGGTGTGTGGCAAAGATATGGTATGTCTCTCTCCAGAATGCACTCAGCTCTCCAGAATGCGCTCAGCTCTCCAGAATGCGCTCAGCTCTCCAGAATGCGCTCAGCTCTCCAGAATGCGCTCAGCTCTCCAGAATGCGCTCAGCTCTCCAGAATGCGCTCAGCTCTCCAGAATGCGCTCAGCTCTCCAGAATGCGCTCAGCTCTCCAGAATGCGCTCAGCTCTCCAGAATGCGCTCAGCTCTCCAGAATGCGCTCAGCTCTCCAGAATGCGCTCAGCTCTCCAGAATGCGCTCAGCTCTCCAGAATGCACTCAGCTCTCCAGAATGCACTCAGCTCTCCAGAATGCACTCAGCTGTCTCCCACCAATTCTTTCCCGTTCATTGTGTGAATAGTTTGCCCTTCGATGGTTTCTTTTTCATAAATTCCCCATTACATGTCACCAGTAGGTCTAGTAAATGTACCCTTAACCCCTCTTCATTTGGTTACACACATTTATGTTAATGCATGTATTAATTAGTCATTTACCATTCTCATTCTCGGAGTGGAAATGTTATTTGCAGAGTTCACAACGACTATGAGTTTTGTCAATCTTTTCTTTGGAGTTTTCCATGAGCAATGAGTCTGGTTTCTCTGTCCTGATAACACGAGCACGACTGAGCACGCATAGAAGTAACTGCCTTGTTTAGGGGCAGAATGACAGATTTTTAGCTTGTTGGCTCGGGGATTCGATCTTGCAACCTTTCGGTTATTAGGGCTACCTGTCGCCCCAAATAGGAGAAAGGCCCGTGTTTGTTGCACACCGCAACATCACCCACCTTGAAGTCTAAACAGGAGGCAGTCAACATTTTAAAACAATTCAACCATAAACGTAATTGTTTAAAACCTGGACTTGTCATTTTATGAGGTATATTTTACCGTGTTCCGACCATAAGAATGTTAAAGGGATTATTTTTTAATCACTTCCTCATATGCAATTGAAACCAGTACTTGTCTCATGTTCTCAACTTTCTTTTATATTAACAACCCATGGGTTGCAGTTGATGTATTTTGGAACATTCACACATATAGCCTACTGCTGTGTGTGCATTGCTGCACTTATAATGGGAAGAAATAGCCTAATAGTTTATCAACATTTTAAGCTAAACATTCTGATCTGTTGCATCAGCCTCATTGCTTTAAAAAGGGGTTTGGATGTCTGGTCTTAACTTACCACCTCCACCATTAATAAGCTGAGATTCTCAGTAATTTTTTCTTCGGACTCACACAAGTCAACAAAGTCTTTAAAAAATGTTTTTTACATCCATTACAAACGATAGTTCCTCGTATTTGAAAAATCTTTCTAACACTCCCGGCCTCGATAATCACCAAGCGTCGGTGTGAAAGAACAAACCACCCCTTCAAATTAGTGGATTCTGCTATTTCAGTAAAACCTGTTGCTGACAGGTATAAAATCGAGCACACAGCCATGCAATCTCCATAGACAACTATTGGCAGTAGAATGGCCGATACTGAAGAGCTCAGTGACTGTCAACGTGGCACTGTCATAGGATGCCACCTTTACAACAAGTCAGTTCATCACATTTCTGCCCTGCTAGAGCTGCTCCGGTCAACTGTTGTTATTGTGAAGTGGAGACGTCTAGGAGCAACAATGGCACAGCCGCAAAGTGGTAGGCCACACAAGCTCACAGAACGGGACCGGCGAGTGCAGAAGTGCGTAGCACGTAAAAATTAAAAATGAATCGCCTCTCCTCGGTTGCAACACTCACTACCAACTTCCAAACTGCCTCTGGAAACAATAACTGTTCGTCGGGGGCTTCATGAAATGGGTTTCCATGGCCAAGCAGCCACACACAAGCCTAAGATCACCATGTGCAATGACAATCGTCTTCTGGAGGGGTGTAAAGTTCATACTTCGACATACTTTTGGTCAGGTAGTGTATGATGATCTGATTATCCCAATATTAACTAAATTATTACAATGTCGAACTTCCCTAGCAATAGCTCAAGTCAAGACAGATAGAAAGGGAGGCAGACAGGCAGAAAAGAGAGACGAACGTGATTGAAACGTTATAGGCCTACTGCTGCATTGGCCAATAGCCTATCTCTGAGTTCTATGCGCTCATTTCTTTAGCCGCCAATGGATCACAGAGTATCAATGTGTCCATATGACAGAGGCTAGTGCTCTCGCCATAGTTACATTTGAACTTTTATATTTTTTATAATTTTACTTTAGATGTTTATGATTAACTATGTGATAATTATTTTGAGAAACGAAAACATTATTAAAATGAAACTGTTCCACGAAAATCTGCATATAAAATAATAATAACTGGCACACAGATTGGTAGAAAAGGTCAATTGTAAGCTTGCCCAACCTTGAAACTTACCAACTACCTATAGTCTTTACTATAACAGCCATTCAAATATGCATGTACGCACGTGCACACATGGGGGGGGTTCCGTGTAAAAACAAGCCCACCTATGGAAATCAAAGGCACATCCAACTGATTCGTTTTGGGGCAGGGTCTGCGTTACAGTATAATACACATTTTCCTGAAATTGTATCTCCACATGTAAAATGTGTGGGATACACAAATATTCAAAGGATGTGAAACTCTATTTGGAAAAATGTTTAGAAGAAATCATTATAAAACGTTCATAAACACCAACAATGGCATCTTAATACATACAGTGGGGAGCTTCGGAGGGGTGGTATGTGGCAGGAGAGGTGGTAGACCTTAGGGCAGCCATCGCAGCACAGCAAGTCACCCCCATTGAAGCACACCGCACAGAAATCCTCACTCTCCATCCCTGCTGCCCCTTTCTCGTTCTCAGGCTGCTCCTGGGACACGATAGACCCATCGATAGGTGCGAACTGCCCCACATGACCCCCCTCACTGTCCTCCCCATCTGCAGGCTCCCAATCAGATTCCAGTTTTGTTTCTGATTCCAACTTTGAATCTAACTCCATTGGCAGATTCAGTTCTGACTTTGGCTCCAGGTCTGATTCTATTTCCAGTGAATCTGAGCCAGATTTCAGACCTGGAACCAATTCAGACTCCGATTCAGACTCCAAGTCGAGTACTAGATCTGATTCTGGTGCTTGTCCTATAGGGGGCGATGGGAGTGCAGGTCTCTCCTGAAGGTGTGGTGGTTCAGTCCAAAGGGGCCCCTGTATTTGTGTTGGCTCCATCCCTGAGGCCCCTGGTACTGATCCAGATGACTCTTCTCTGTTTGCTGAACTCTGCTGGAAATCCAGACTGGACCCTGTCTTCAAATAGAAGACAGACAGGAATCTAAAGTCACATTTATAGAATTGGCCAATAAACACATTACTCTATGTAGAACAGGGACAGGTCAGCTTGGTTGATGGGCGTGGAGGAAAGCCATTTCAAACGTTGAACCCCAGGCAATTACCGTAACTGTGTAACCTCTCTAACCCAGTGTGATTCGAGGTGGCCGAATCCTAATTTGAGAAACGTGCATTCATGCAACTCTCATTGACATTAAACCCTGATTTAGGAATTAAACGTCTGACTCGTCTAATAGAGTAGGACTTTTTAAAGCACTAACGTATTTGTAACACTGTATCATAACATGATAAAATATGTGGGGAACCAGGTGAATCTGTAGAGGTAGATACAGGGCCGTTCTTTGCATCTTTACCATAATGACTTTGACAGCATGGGCAGCACCATTGAGGGCAACTTTAAAGTAGACTTCTAGGAGTTTGTTGGCAGTCGGTAAACAAACTGAAACGGTGACTACTGCCATCTGGAGTGTGCTGTCAGAACAGGCATAAAGCCAATGTTGGTGATTTACTTCCACATGCAGTGAATGGAATGTTTGCTCAGGGCTATAGTTCATTGGCTGTTCCCTCCTGCTGACTTGTATGTAATTCTATGATCACTTGTTTACCCATAGGAAGTGCCACCCAGTTGACTGTTTCAAAATGTTGAAAGTACTCAATGGCACTGCAGGTCTTGTTGCTACGTATGTTGCTAGCAAATTACCAGTCCCTTTCATCAGCACCCATGGTAACATTTCATGGTAAAGCATGCAGGCTTTGTGGCAAATGCGCCCTCTATCCAACTCTATGGTCTGTACCTGTTGGACATGCTCCTCTGGGGTAATGACTGCCGGCAGAGGCGCCGCAGCGTCCTCAGTCAGCAACTCTGAGTGTGGTTGGCGTAACAGTGACACCAAAGACACCAGTGGCGGTACCATTGACAGGGCAACTGACTGTCCGGGGTCAAGTTTGATCCTCAGACGCTCCAGACGCACAGTGGCTACACAGGAACTGCCCAAAATCCTCTGGGACTCTGGATGGATCCTGAGGATATGGAAAATGGCCTTAGTCTACGAGGTCCTGTCTTAAACATAATATGCTACAAAATAACACTGGCCAATTTGCTCTGTAGTTATTTGAATATGTTGATATTACAAGACCAATGTAGTAATTTTATGTCAATGCCAATGTATTAAAAAAGTAAGTTGAAATGTCTGTTAATTTCGCTTTACGTTTCTGTTTGTCTCAAACAGGTCTCGTTGCTATGTATGTTGCTAGCAAATTACCAGTCCCTTATGTAATATTTCATCTGCATTCATTTCACTGTCTTGAATATCCTGTTTTGGTTTGTACGGTGTCCATATTAGGACAATCACATCGATGGAAGTTGTTGGCTCTGTCCTGAAATGGACACCGTAGGTCTGAGCAAACACACAAGACTGAGCATTACTATCCAAGGGATGTCATTATTTTCTGAAACTGACTTGGCATACCTGATTCTCTCCAGTGAAGCTGCTATGGTTCTGTTATTCCCATCAGCCTCTCTGTTCTTCCCACTATGGACCCATACTGAGGAGATAAGTAGTACATTTATGAGAGCAGCAACTTTGGCATTCCACTGTATTTAATTACTTTATGATATCTTAGGGTACAACCATGAGAACTCTGTATGTCGGGCTCTGTCTGACAGACTGTCAAAGGAGCGATGGTTGTGTCAGGGTGATTTTGACGCTGCTGAGGAGATGAGGGGGACAACTTGGCTTTGCAGATAAATGTCCAACCTGGCCCCATTTCTATCCCACAGGGCTGAATAGTGCCAGGCTACAGGGAGGCAGACAAAGATGGACCAGTATAATCAGAGTAAGATAAACACTTCAACTTCCTGTCAACCTAAGTGTAACACTTTCGTTCAAAGTCCATGCAAAAAAAACATAAAAAGGCCATATCTCACTTTCTCTCCAATTCTCTATTTATTTCTATCCCCCTCTGCCCCTTTCTACATCTTCATTGCTCTACTTTCTTATCTCTACCACTTTCTCACTCTCTCTTTTACCCCTCCCCCTTTCCCGTATTACCTGCTGTGTTGTCTGCCTCGGTGCACCTGCTGTGGTTACCAGGTTTGGGCCAGTAGTCTCAGTCTTCCCAGTGGGCTGTCTCTCCGTTGCTGTCGATGTCACCCGTTTGGCCATGGAGCGCTGGAATCCCCGCGGCAACAAAGTCGCCCGCCTTTGGGGCATGTTGCCATGGCGCCTGCGGGCCGCCGCTGCCATCGCCAGCGAACTGGATCCCTGGGTGGTAGATAGTGAGTTGGTCGTGTGTCTACATCTCTACAGCTATAGGCCAGTTAACAATAGTCTTATATCCCTACAGCCATAGGCCAGTTTACAGTTGCAAAACAAATGTCCCAATGGTATGCCATAACGAAAGATGCCCTGAATCTACATAAGCACCGAAAGATGCCCCGGACTATTCACTGAATCTACATAAACACCATAACGAAAGATGCCCTGAACTATGACCTACATCTACATTAACAAAACCACCAGGTGCTGATTGTAGTCGAAAGAAAAACGACAATTTATGACATCCAGCGAACATTACCATGTCACGACGAGACGACAGAACGCACAGACGTCTACAGTAAAACATATATATATTTATAGCGATTCACTATAGTGACAGCACAATAACACTTACCTCTACAATGTCCCAATAGTGCAACAATAAACTTTTCTAAGCAACGAATATGAGTGTGTGACTACAGAATAACTGTGTTTCTGACCTAATGAGAAGAGTGGTAGTGCTTTTCCTTTTCTCCGGGACAGTGGAAGATGGGATGATATAGATTGATGTTGATGGATGAAGAGAGGAAAGAAGCAAAGAGATGACGGGGGAGTATCACGGTGGTCCTCCCTGATTGGAGGAACGGTTGACGCAAAAATTGTCCCTACACGCGTCCTCTCCCCCCTGGCATCTCATTAGTACCTGGATTGTATTCATTAGGGCACACCTTAGAAAAACATTTCGCAACAGAAAACAAAAGCAAGTGTTCCTAATTGGTTCAGGCAGCAGCTCACTGTTTTTCTTGCATTTTGTCCCTAATGAACACAACCCTGGTTTTGTACATGTGAGTTTGCAGTGCACTGCAAAGTGTTCCATATTAATCCACCTACACGTCAGATAGTGGTAGGGGTGTAGATGGAAAAGCATCTCACAAGCTTGGTTGTATTGTGTTAAAATGTGAAAAGCCGGACAATCAAATCTTCAAGCTGCCGTCACCATTATTGATGATGAAGCACACACATGCAATCTATACTAACGCTCTTTAAAGCTTGCGGGTGGGTACCAACATGTTAACTTGGACACAAACAGCAGTATCTGGTCTTAGACTTGGTCTTGCTGTCTCTGTGCTGGAAGTTTAATCAACTGGAACTCCTGCTGTTCCTCTGTGTGGCCTGTGCTTGACGTTGTCTGACTCGAAGGGCCTTGTGCACCGTCATGTGCTTCAGCTGGCCAAATCGACCCGACCCCAACCCAGCTCTGTCTGCTGCCTTGAGTACCATCCCATGTCCATCTGCCTCTGGCTGCCTTGTAGCCTCTGGACCAGGGGCTGGTGAGGAGACCACAGCAAATGTTCTGGTGTGATCTGTAGAAGGCCTGGAGAGGAGCCACTACAGGACCATCTTAGGGTGAAGTCTGGTCCACAGGGTACGGGGTTGATTCTAGACCTGTTCCTGTGGGTTCTGCTGAGAGTTTGGATCTGGGTGTGACTGATCTGACTGATTCTGGATCTGTGATGTGTCTTCATATCAGGAAAAGCAACCCTGTTGAGGATAGAGCAGGGAACCATAGCTATGATTCAAGAGGGCAGTGGAAGCCAAAGAGGAGATTTTCTGAGGCTTTGGGAGACACTGCTACACTCCTCAAAAACCTGCCGGTTTTCTCCCTCAATGACCAAATAACCTCAATGTAGACAAATCAAATGAGCTTTTAACCCAAAATGGCCTGTCGTGATTTAAATACATTACTTTTGGATATACACAGTCTACAAAATATTAAGAACATGGGGCATGGACTCTACAAGGTGTTGAAAGCGTTCCACAGGGATGCTGACCGATGTTGACCCCAATGCTTTACACAGTTGTGTCAAGTTGGCTGGATGTCCTTTGGGTGGTGGACCATTTGTGATCCACACGGGAAACTGTTGAGTGAAAAACCCAGCAGCGGTGCAGTTATTGACACAAACCGGTGAGCCTGGCACCTACTACCAAACCCGGTTCAAAAGGCACATACATCTTTTGTCTTGCCCATTCACCCTCTGAATGACACACACACACATTCCATGTCTCAAGACTTAGAAATCATTCATTAACCTGTCTCCTCCCCTTCATTACAATGATTGAAGTGGATTGAACAAGTGACATCAATAAGGGATCATGGAAAGAGCAGATGTTCTATATGTTTTGTACAATGTTAAATCAACTTTTTACAAGACAAATTAAATACCCAAACGGTATCTTATAAGTCTCATTGACAACAACAAATTGCTGACTAAATTAATTCATTATTTGATATGGGAAGATTTTCATACCTAGAGTGGCTATCTGCCTTGTTCAAAGGCTAGCGTCCCAGTATAACTGAATTTTGACTGAGGTGCTAGTAGTAAGGACTAAGGATTACCGGAGGTCTTGTACCTGGTGACAAATCTGACAAACAAGGGTTTGAGTTATAGAATCCAGGAGGTCTTGTACATGGTGACAAATCTGACAAACAAGGGTTTGAGTTATAGAATCCAGGAGGTCTTGTACATGGTGACAAATCTGACAAACAAGGTTTGAGTTATGGAATCTCTATACGGATGTATTTTTAATATTCGGTCCAGACTTTATGTGGGTAATAGAAGCACAATAAAAAAAAGCACACCTTGTCACCCTATCATTCTTCAGCTAAGAAAAAAGCCTGGAGTTATTTGCATGACATTAACGGTAACATTTGAGCAAACATTCTTATCGTAATAACCAACAGACGTCCATTTGAAAAGAACAGTAACCTCGTACCCAGTCTCACAATTTGTTACTGTTCTTTCCAAATGGATAGCTTTGCACCAGTGTGTAGTTCCATTATGCTTCTGGCCACACAAAATAACAGTACAAAATGTATTCTGATTACACACACAGGCCTACTTAACAGCAGTGATGGTCCCACATTTATGTGTTGTTTAAACAAAAAATGTTTGTACAACACTGAAGGAATCACATGACATCCCACTGGGCACAGACATAAGTTCAACGTCTATTTCACGATGGTTCAGTGTATTTTCTTTGAAACAACATGGAAACATTGATTTAACCAGCGGGATGGCCTTCTGTTTCTACAACAAATGACTGTAAGGGGCCATTTCAAACATACTCCAAGAACATATTTTTTAAATGTTTTTATTTCACCTTTATTTAACCAGGTAGGCTAGTTGAGAACAAGTTCTCATTTACAACTGCGACCTGGCCAAGATAAAGCATAGCAGTGTGAACAGACAACAACACAGAGTTACACATGGAGTAAACAATTAACAAGTCAATAACACAGTAGAAGAAAAAAAGGGGAAAAAAAGAGTATATATAGATTGTGTGCAAAAGGCATGAGGAGGTAGGCGAATAATTACAATTTTGCAGATTAAGTCAAACAAGAAAGGGTCCATTGTTCAAGTGAACAAATATGGTGAAGTGCTCACCAGCACACCGCTGAACTGTGGTTGGCAGATGAAGGTGATGTTCTGTACATGATCCAGTTGGTGGAAAAGGGCTATCTCCTGTTGCAGTTGCTCATCGAGGTGTTGCCTGTGATTGCTGCAAAGAGTCGGTGATGGACAGAGCAATAACCCAAACAGGTATTGTATTCAGACAAAACAATAAAACAAGCTACAAATCACTCGAGTCCTGCAGAGAGCGAGTAGAGAGAATAGAGACCAGCAGAGGTCAAGTGAGTAGATTAAGTTCAACTGCCTCATTTCGAAATGCTACGTTGTGGTTTGTGTCGCCTATACACGAAACTCACTTGATTTATACTTTACATGTCCTATTCTTAAATGTTCCCCTTTATTTAATATTTTTGATTGGTCTGTAATGTTTAATTCTCTTTAAAAAATATATGTACTTCAGTAAATCTGAGGGCCTTCCCGTGCAATACAGGAACGTATAACAGTTAGGTTAGAAAGAATCAAAATTGTAAAGAGGAAGGCAGAGGACCACATCAAAATGATGAAGCCAGTCATAGAGGAGCTGGATAAACTTAACCAATTAAAACAAGGAACTGGAGGTACTGTATCCCATTCATGTCAAATGGTCTACTTTACAAAACAGGTATTGTATTCAGACAACAATAAAAACAAGATACAAATCACTAGATTCAACAGCATTACTGTCATAGGAGTGTGTATAGGTGGCAAGTAAGTCAGGCGCAGGATAATTATTCTTGGTAAAAATGTAGTAGTTTAATGACGTAAAAAACATAACTCCAAAACCATGAAAAAAAGACACAAAACAAAGTGGGTACGAGGACCCGACGCGCACCTATACAAACAACACGAAAATAATAACAAACAATCTCTGACAAAGAGATGAGGGGAAACAGAGGGCAAAATACATAACAGGTAAAGAATTGGATTGGAACCGGTAGTGTAGGAAGACAAGACAAAACCAATGAAAAATGGATCAATGATGGCTAGAAGACCGGTGACGTCGACCGCCGAGCACCGCCCGAACCAGGAGAGGCATCGACTTCGGTAGATGTCGTGACAATTACAAGAGACAACAACCCAGACCCCACTGACCTTTTAAATTCCAGGCTCAAACTTGGCGGTCTTCACCACACCTGCCACCGCAGTTGATTAATCCTTACTCTCATTATCTTCTTTCGCTCTTCCAAACGTTCTGTGCATTCCCAAATTCCATATTTACTTATAATGTGCTCCACTTTTCTCATTTTTTCCTGTCCGCCATTATACCCATACCTCATGGCCAGCTAAACGTTTTATCACAACCACAACCTTTATTTTAGTCTATTCAAACAGACCCCATTGCAAAGAAAACAAGTACTCATTAAGATCAGGTGTGGGCAACACACTTAACAAGATAGAGGATAGAGAACGTTTTGTTGATGCTGAGAACAGAATGCACATGTTTCTTAAAATAACATTCTTAGAACGTTCTCTGAGCGCTACTAAAATATTATTGTGGTTTTTAAGGTACGTTTTCTTAATGTTCTCAGAACAAGTTGAGAACATGACTTGAAATAGAACCATGAGGAAACATTATGCTGAAGTACTGAAATTCCCAAACAAGAACATTGTTACTTAACATTCTCAGAAGAAGTTGAGAACATTACTTTATATAGAACCATGGGGAAACCTGTAGGGAACATTATGCTGAAGTACTGAAATTCTCACAAGAGGGGAACATTGTTTCTTAATGTTCTCTGAACTATTTGAAAACATTCCCAATGTCAAACCAGTTGGAGAGTTCCTAGAACATTACCAAAATTGAAATGAAACGTAACCATGTTTGAACTTTTAGGAAACGTTCTGTTAAAGTAATGAAATACCAAGAAAATAAAGTATTTTTGTAAAGTTCCATAAAGGTGCTGAGAATGTTCCAGAACCAACACAGGGCACAGACGTCAATTCCAAGTTGGCTCAACGTAATTGAATTGAAATTATGTGGAAGCAATGTTGATTCAACCCGTGTGTGCCCAGTGTGAAGCAGCAATCTTGCAGAATTCCCAGAAATGTGTAGGAAGGTTGCATGCAAAATAACCATAGGACAACTACGCTCTCGCCAAGCGCTAAGAAACATGGTTCTCAGAACGTTATGTGCTAGCTGGGATGTAAATTGTCCAACAAAGATTACTGATACTGGTCTCTGAGAAATGTTTGTTATAGCCTAATAAATAAATAAGCCTACTGCAGCTTCGTGTGGTCGTGATTTGGTTGGGGATCAAACTGCGATATCATTCAGTCTAACTCAGGAATGAATAGCATTGTTTCAATTCATATTCATAAACTTCTCACTTTATCAGCTTGTATTCGCACATTCATTTTTTTCTGGAGTCCTGTTGGTGTCCGTCCCATAACCCTTACCTAACAATTTAAAAAAAAACTTCAATGAGGTAGGGACGTACCGAGAATTCCGTATAGCACGGACCGTCCGTCTGACCGTCGCTGTAGGTTTCTTTGAAAGTTGTGTCGCGTTGCAAATCTCGTACAAAACCGTGAGATTTCCAATTCGCGTTCCTCTTTAATTTATCCTCCAAGATGGTAGGTACTTACATGTACACCCCTGCTGTAGAAATTGGCTTAAATCTATGTCCATCCTGAGTTTTGCGAGTAGAAAAAAACACACATTTGTAAAGTTGTCTTATATGTGACGGACAATGTTCCGCTCCCATGTCACTATTACTGATTATGTGGTGAAGAAACGTATAAATCGGCGACAACTCACCGATGTTGGATACAAATGTTGGATACAAAACTAGCTACGTTTACTGGCGAGATTACGATGGCGTAAATAAGATACATACATTATGTCACGGAACTTTGTAAAATGTGTTATATACGTCTTGTAATACTTACAACCTTGGCCATTGTGACCAGCGATATGTTGTGCTAGCTTAGTTTTGTAGCTAACTAGTCATTTAGCTGCTAACGTTACCTGGCAGGGGGAGTGCGCATTATGCCTAGGTGTATATTTTTCTATTTGATTATTGACCAGGTTGTGAAGTCTTCTGTTTGGTGGTTGACATGACATGCTTGGCTGAAAAGGTCGGCTACTGGTGGGCCAATCATGACTGTTGTTACCTAGTTTGCTAACCTCAAATGATGTATTGCAGCCCACTAAGAAGACCAAGACCAGAAAGCTCCGAGGGCACGTAAGCCACGGACATGGTCGTATCGGTGAGTTGAGCATAGTCAGCATTGGTGATACTTGTGTGTTTATAATGTAAGTTATTACAAGATGTGACAACTGTCGTTTCTCTTCGTAGGCAAGCACAGGAAGCATCCTGGAGGTCGTGGTAATGCTGGTGGCATGCATCACCACAGAATTAACTTTGACAAATAGTGAGTAGAGAGAGCACTTTTACCTTGTCTGGTTCAGTGTGACACTATTCAGCATATCTTACAGTAAGCCTACACTGCATTGTTTGGTGGCTTCAGTAGTAAGAAAACATGATCAATGTTTTTTTAAGAGTGAGCGATTGTCAGAGACTCAGAGTCTCATCTTGACAAACACTGTTGTTTTGGTGTGCTAGAGTTCTCTCAGAGTGAAGACTGTTCCTATTCACCGACTGGCCTTCTCATAGGCCAGTCACCCACATGGGCAGTTACAAGTGTCATACATTGTTGCCAACACATCTATACGTCCAACACATAGTAGTTTGCGCACATTACTGAAGGTTGTGGGATGAAATCATCCCTCATCACGTTCATTTTGTGCCTCTGGTAAAGTTACAATTAAATGCTATAAGGCAATAGTCAGGTACTCATAGTTGATGGATTTGTTGTCCTACCACTTCAGATCTCATCTGTTGATTACATTGTCATCATGGAAAAATGTTATAAAGTGGCAATATGTGACTTTTTGGGCAGTCTGACCCAAATTCGGATACAAATGTGGGTTATAGATCTATCATTTTGACTTGAAAGCAGGTCTAAAAAGTGGTAATTTTTATTTTCTCTGTGCACTATTTCTATGCTTCCCTTAAAAGTTTTGTTTTTTGGTGTCTGTCTTTGGTTTTGTACAAAAGCTTCAATCAGATTAAAGAAACAATTTTTGGTTCTGGAAAATATATTTTACAGCAGTTTAGATGGTACACTGATTCTCTACACTAAACGGTCTTATTTTGTCACAATAACTGAAATTAGGTGCACTGTTTTTCATTAACCAGGAAATGGCGAAGTGATTTGTGTTTAGTGCAACTTTAAGAGTGGATTTGGTGTGAGTACAGCTATTAGCATACCGTAAATACCGAAGTGTGTGTGTGTGTGTATATATATATAACACACACACACAAACAAAGGATAGCAATTCAAATGATACAGGAGCTTCTCATCTAAACCATATTGCAGTGTTGCACACTTAACTACTGCAATTTTTCTCAAATGTGTGGACATTTTAAGCCTTTCATTTTCAATTTGGCTAACAGTGAAAAATGCTGTTTACTGGTACTAAGGTAATTCTTGCAGGGACGTGGTGTGGGAGAGCTGTTGTCTTTACACTATAACACTCAAATGGGGGTTGTATGTGGTGTAGATGTCCCCCATACTACCACCAAAAGAGATCTCTTAGATTTGAATCTAGATCTGTCTCATTAAACTACACAAGTATCTCTCCTGGACCTAGTTTGCCGTCAATGTAGTGAAGAGACCCTAAGACTGAACTTTTTACTCTCAGCTTTATCACCAGTAACAATTGGTGTAACACAATATGCTTGATATATCACCTGTCTGGTCTCCTCTGTGCCTCCACAGCCACCCGGGCTACTTTGGTAAGGTGGGTATGAGACACTACCATCTCAAGAGGAACACGGTGCACTGCCCCACTGTCAACCTCGACAAGTTGTGGACGCTGGTGAGCGAGCAGACCAGGCTCAACTACGCCAAGAAGCCTGAGGGCCCCGCTCCCATCATTGATGCTGTGCGCGCTGTAAGTGTCTTCCCAACGGGACAGTTTGTCTGGTCCCAGATTGAAGTTGCTGATTCATACAGTTAATGGAAAACAGTTGTTGTAATGGCTTTTTCTACAGGCCTTTTCTTCAGTCCTGTTCTAACATATCTGATTTAAGGTAATCATGGGCCTGGTTAGTGGCTGACTGCTATGGTGGTGTTCAGTATGCCACACAGTGAGTGATACAGCCAGAGACTCAGAGTCTCATCTTGACAAACACCATTGTCTTGGTGTGCTAGAGTTCTCTCAGAGTGAAGACTGTTCCTATTCACCGACTGGTCCTCTCATAGGTCAATCGGCCACATGGACCGTTACACGTATCATACATTGTTACAAACAACTCAATTGACCATATATGAAGTGAACTGAAAACTAAAATTTGTTTTTCTTGCTGGACATGTTCAAGTAGTCTTCAGGAGGGTTAGCCACCCATGATAAGGATGTTGATTTTTCCACAAGCAGGACAAATTATTTTCCATTAGTCAGCACTCAGCAACAGTAAATGGCTTTATGAGCCCCAGCACAGGTTTTACTGACCTAACCTCGGCTGAAACTAGCCTAGACTGTTCTAGACCCAGGCTTGAGCCGGAGCTCTGGTCTTTACCCTCTATTGGACAGAATATTTATCTTTAAATGTTGGAAGCTTGCTTGCGTACTAACTGGTTGTTCAAAATTAACTGCTGTAAAAAGTCCATAATAAGAGCCCTAAACAGATGACAGCCCCCTGCTGTTGTTGAGAAACATATTGGCATCCTGACCGTTTGCTCAAGGTTGCCAATATTTTGTTTTTAAAATCTAGTTTGTTGTAGCCATGCTGGCTTTGATGGCACGGAATCTTCGACTGACATTGGTGTGAAAGGAGCTGTGTTCAGTGTTTCCCCTATATTAAATTGTTGCCAGCTCTGCAAATAATGTATATATTTTTTTACAAATATATATATATATTTATTCATTTCTGGCTAACATGTGGAATTGTTTTAAGATGGTCATACCAATGATTATTTGGCTATTTGATTTTGAATTTTCGGGTTGCTGTAAGTATAATTTTTTTTAATGAGACGTTGAATTTGGCTTTACTGCTATTAGCCCATAGAAATGCATTGAATAACGTATTCATGCAGAGCGAAACAGATGGTTAAAAATCATTATTGTAAAGAAGTTTGTTTTGAAGTGTCTGTCCTATATCTAAGAAATTAAAATGTTGTATTTTTACCCATATTTGACCCCGACACTACAGTGATGTTTCTGCCGCTGATCAAATTTCCGCTGATCAACTTCTACTGAAGTTGTGAAAATGCAGCAATTTCCGCTGTGTGTTTACTGTGAATACTGAGGCTGTACCTGTTAAGTTATTTTTAACCGTGGTCAAGTAGGGTATTGTGGCTATTTTGATCATAATGCAGGCCTACCAGAGTGGCCTACCATAAACAAAATGGAAGTGTCTGTATCGCTCAGCCTACAGTAGCAGCCAATGTGTGGTATTCAATGTAGAGAAATTATATTGTGGTGTTTAATGCAAGAAACCACTTTACAAAATAAAATGCATCATTATTCCCATACCATTATTACAGAGAATCAGACAAATTATGCTACCTGCCGTCTATTAGCTACTTATCTTATTCAAGCCTGTCTCAAAATACAACTCTGCCCCTTTAAGAAGGGAAAAAAGCTATTTTACCTGACTCACTTTTCAAAGATTGTAGGAAGCAATCACTCCCCCAGTGCTGACTAAGAATTATCTATAACTGGGCTAATAACTCACTAACTAACAAAGGATATGAACAAACGGGCACACGTTGCTACATGCAGCTCTTGCTTTGATCTCAACAAGTACATCTACTCACAACCGCTCATGCTGTAAACACAGTCCAGTTCAAAGTGAGTGGCACAGATCCATATATGGCAATGGTCTAAATAGGCCTACTGCAGCTCTGATTGGTTATGAAGCACCAGTCTGTGTAGAGTACGGGCCTGAGTTATCAATGCAATAGGATCCTACTCTGATGCATTCTGCCTACAACAAAAGCTACCCTTGCCACTACATAGTTAGTTTTGTTTCGGTATGTTGCATTGAATGGCTAATATTGTGTTAATTTGAATTAAAGGGAAATGTTGATTGTGTTAAATAATGGGGTAAACTCTAGAAAGTTGAGTGAAGTTCAATCTCGTGCTTCTCTGCACAGACTGACATTTCTTCTGCTGGCAGTCCTGGGGGAGCTGGGTAGACGCGCAGCTTCAAATCAAATTTAATTTGTCACATACACATGGTTAACAGATGTTAATGCGAGTGTAGCGAAATGCTTGTGCTTCTAGTTCCGACAATGCAGTAATAACCAACGAGTAATCTAACCCAACAATTTTACAACAACTACCTTATACACACGTGTAAAGGAATGAAGAATATGTACATAAAGATATATGAATGCGTGATGGTACAGAACGGCATAGGCGAGATGCAGTAGATGGTATCGAGTACAGTATATACATATGAGATGTAGGGTAAAGTTTAAAGTTGTTTAAAGTGGCTAGTGATACATGTATTACATAAAGATGGCAAGATGCAGTAGATGGTATTGTTTAAAGTGGCTAGTGATACATTTTAGTTGCCGTACCAGGCGGTGATACAGCCCGACGGGATGCTCTCGATTGTGCATCTGTAAAAGTTTGAGTGCTTTTGGTGACAAGCCACATTTTCTTCGGCCTTCTTCACCACTCTGTCTGTGTGGGTGGATCAATTCAGTTTGTCCGTGATGTGTACGCCGAGGAACTTAAAACATACTACCCTCTCCTCTCGTGTCTGAGCCGTTGAATTGCGACTCTACTTTGTCTCTATATTGACACTTAGCTTGTTTGATTGCCTTGCGGAGGGAATAGCTACACTGTTTGTATTCTGTCATGTTTCCGGTCACCTTGCCCTGATTAAAAGCAGTGGTTCGTGCTTTCAGTTTCGCGCGAATGCTGCCATCATTCCACAGAGGGAACATTGCACTAAAGTACTTCCATAAATGTAACTAGCCCCGGGGTAACTTCAAATGAGGCTTGTGGGCGTTCTAGAGAAAAACAACCGATATGTATGTGTTTGTGAGTGTCACCTTTCGATGGTGGGGTCATGTTACTGTGTAGCCCAAACTGTTTGGATGCTACAGACAGAAGTTAGATCAGCAGTACCAACTTCAGATGAGTCCCGTGACTCTTGTGGGGGTCGTAGAGCTAAACGGAGAATGCCATAGTTTTCGTGAGTCATCTTTCCAGAGGGGTCATATTAGTTTATAGGCCAAACTGTTGGTACTGGTAATTCGAGCCATGTATGTCTTCAAGATCTGCTGCCTGTCATTTTGGGGTCACTCGTTTTGCAGATTAAACTTGAGTAACTACATGGCAATGGCATGTAGGACAGACTTTGTGGGAAGGTAGGCCAAAAAAAAGTGTGTAGATGTGTTGGTTAATGTTGGTTCTGTCGCTCCCCACAGGGCTACTTCAAAGTGCTGGGCAAAGGCAAGCTGCCCAAGCAGCCTGTGATCGTCAAGGCAAAGTTCTTCAGCAGACGGGCGGAGGAGAAGATCAAGGCAGTGGGAGGAGCTTGTGTGCTGATGGCATAAGCTCCTGTCAATGTTTTTCAAATAAACTGTATAAATGGATTGACTTGTCTTGTGTTCTGTCGAAGATGTAAATGTTGCTTGAAGTTTAGCTCACACATTGTTGGGTAAAATATGTCAAAGGAACAGAATGGATTGATTTGCTGCATAGAAGAATGCCTTTGTTACATTGGTCAACAACCTTGGTCCTTGTAGTTACAGGGTGTGGAGACTAGTTCCAACCAGCATGTATGTACACATCTGATTTGGCTAAACACGGTGTGTTTGAGACATTGCAATTGGCCTGGACAGAATCACTGATCTACAAGTTACCTTGAATCCACCATATAACTGCCAGGATAATAGAATGCATGAGGTGTCAGTGTTTGGCTAGGTCAACCTGTACAAATAGTTTTGCAGGACCAGGTTTGTGACCACGGTGAGTCAAATACAGTTTGCAGGTCATGACTGGTTTTAATCACCTGAATGTTCTGTTATAATGAAGTAGGTGTACATTCGTAAGTAACCATTTCACAGCACATTGATTCGGGCCATGAGCAATGCCCATTTTTGAATAATATATTTGAATTAATTAAATATTTTGACACTTATGCCAGAAAAAATGATTAATTTGGCGAGAGACGGAGCGGGATCTAGTCAATCCAGATTATAAAGGTGGCGCCCTACACCGGAAATGTGACGACAATCTTTATAGCAAGTTTAGTGCGCGCAAAAGTTATTTAAACAGGCGTACATATTCTGGTAAATAGCTTTCTGTGAATACATTGTTTCTCGTCCACACAAATTATTATAATTGGATGGGAATTCGTGTTCAATATATTCTCGAAATTAGAGATCAACTCGAGCGCTCACTGCCTGTTGCATTGCTGCTCGTGCTCTGTCAAATCTGCGCGCCCAAAGCAAGGGAGATTGTGACGTCAGCGTTATGTTTACGTTATTCTACAATATTTTTCTTGTCATAAAAAGGTTGTTTGCCGGTGGGTTGGGTACAGTAGATAGTTGACCCGCGGTGTTGTTTCCTATAGCGAGGCACGCCTGGCAGATGGAGTTATCCCTGCTCCGCTCCGCCAGACTCGGCCTGGAAGTACTGGAGCGAGCTTCGAGACGGAGTGTAGACTGGTCTACTGCGAATCCGTATCCCAGTACAACACCAAAGGAGGACAACGCCGGGAGTGAGGAGGTAGGCCTATGTGTAATTGAGTACATTTACATGCACACTATTAATTCGGTATTACATTTATGGCCGAGTATGGCGTTAGTCATTCAAACACCTATGTTTATCTTAATCGGCGTAAAGTCATAATCGAAGTAAGCATACGCAGATTGCACAGCAAACCTGGTATTTTAATCTTTCGAAGTATTAGGAAATCTCAACACTTTAGTCGACGCCAGCCGTGAATATTTGATATGCGAATGTGCTAGCACCTTCAGCGCAAACTTCCCATTCTGTGCGAGTGGACTGAGTACACTGAAAGTAGACATTTAAAAAATGGTTCTCACATGCAAACTTTATTTGTCCGAACTCGGAATCAGATAGTCTTAGTACAAATAACATGGTCACTGTGGTAGAACGTTTGTTTTGTTGGCGATTTTCTGCATTTATAAAAATACCCATCAGTAGCCAGATTTCAGATGTCCCATGTATTGTATGCATATGTATTAGGGACATCGTTATTCATGCAAAGTATGCATGTAAACGTTTTAAACGAACTATTATATTAATCTGACTATCCACAATAATTGTATTATTGCGCTCATGGAGCCGTGCATTCTTTATGTCAGCTATCTTGTTTTCTCTGGTTTCTTTGTAATATGTGAAGCACTGGGGCATTTTTGGGAACTTATCTAATTTGTCTCATGCAATTGCTACATCCATTTTTTGACTAATAAATCAAGGATATGTACCCCTTTGATTCTTGAAGAATATAATTTAAAGTTGCAGTATGCCGAAATTGATCCACCTTTTCCTGGTTGCTAAAACGAATTGTTTGCCTAATTTCAGTTTGTGACAAAATAAGCTGATAGAGTGTAGAGAATCATTGTACCATCTAAACCGCTGTGAAATATATTTTCCATAACAAAAAAAAATATTGTATTTTCAGCTGTTTGAAGCTGGTGTACAAAACATTTTAGAACGGGAAGCATAGAAATAGCGCACATAGAACAGATCTACTGCTTCTTTGACTTGCTTTCAAGTAAATGTTAGATCTATAACTCACATTTCTATTTTGAATTTTGCCGGGTTGCCCAAAAACGTACATAATCCCACTTTATATGAGCTTAGTTCAACTGTCGTACCCTATCAGAACCCAAAATATATATATTTTTGATTTATTTAACTAGGCAAGTCAGTTAACAACATTCTTATTTACAATGAAGACTTATGAAGTGGGTTAACTGCCTTGTTCAGGGGCAGAACGACAGATTTTGACCTTGTCAGCTTGGGGATTCGATCGAACAACCTTTTGGTTACTGGCCCAATGCTCTAACCACTAGGCTAACCCCTTTTGGTTACTCGCCCCTTATAATATATGTTTGTTTAACTCCAATGTTTGTAAACAATCTAAAACACTGTATAGACTCAACATGGTTAAACTATACATTTGGTAGCATCAGTGGTGAGTCCTTGCATCTATAGCTCTTTGTTATTGTTTCTACTGCTGATTGCCACTTTGATGTCCAACTGTCCATATTCAGGTTCAGGGAGACTCAGCCCACACAAGCCTGGATGATGCTTTTGAGACCATAGCTGAATTCATGGCACAGACAACATATCAATGCAAGGTATGTGCTCCAAACCAATTCTACTGCCCTTACTTTGTGCATGTTTTTGTCAATGCTAGATAAATATGTTTGTATTACAGAACTTTTACATGTCGGAGACAGAGCCTATGGAAAATGAGAGAACCCATGTGTGTAGATACCATTCTCAATCTCACCAACACCCAGGGACCTCACTGCAGACCAGGAAACATGTGAGGCAAAGTTACAGCCTTTCAGTGCAACAAGCTGTCATAAAGCCATATTGTACATTTAGAATTGTAGGGCAGAACCCATATATTCAAATAGGAAAGTCAACAAAAACATGCCATTTTAAATGGCGTTTCTTGTCATACTCCTGTGGTTGAGATACTAAGCTATGCCTGTGTTTCTACAGGCACAGTCATCACCTGAGGATTTCCACATTGAGGTGTCTCCAGGTACCTATAAAATTACTGCAGGAACGCAGGACTCACAGGAACAGACCCGGGTAGTACGCATTAATGCAGGAGAGAGCATGAACCTCACATTTCACCTCTAACCTCTCAACCCTGACCAATCCCCATGACCTTTCTGCTAACAATAACAAAACTGCCCAACCTGAACGTTTACGTACATATTTTCACGTCATGCTATCGTCTTCTGTTGAAATGTCGCTTTAGAGCGACAGTGATAGTGTTATTAATTTGCTGCTAAATGAGAAGCCATATTTTGATGTAATCATGATTTTGTTTTTATATTCAATTTTGTATGTAAAATGTCTATCCAAATACATCACGTAAATAATTTCTATATTTTTTGTCATATCAGTATAATAAAGTATATATTTTAAATCAATGATCATTTAGTTTATGGCACAGTTTTTCTTGTCAACTCAACAACTCTCAATCAAATGTTTAATACATATTCTCCACAAGATTCATATCTGATAGACAAAACCTTAATGTATAAACAGTTGTGACCGTGTTGCCAGCGGTTAACTGAAGTATAGTTTTTGGATGAGGTCTGGAGTCTGTCAAGCGAAACACATCCCTGATGGTCACCCTTCTCCTCTCACAACCAGGAAGTGGGTGAAACGCTGAGCTGTGATTGGGTGAGCCACTGATCTAAATGTCAGGGTATAACCTGGAATTTCCAGGTACTTTCCCTGACAAATCAACAGATGTAATCATATTTATGGTTGAACCATGCATGTTGTACTTCGTTTTGGTTTGTTTAATCATTAGTTTTAAGTTACTGCATTTTCATCATACAGCTCAAATCAAATTGTATTTTTCACATGCTTCATAAACAACCAGTGTAGACAAACCGTAAAATACTTACTTCTGGGTCCTTTTCCAACAATGCAGAGTAAAATAAAAAGGTGACAAGGAATAAATACACAGTGAATAACAATGAGTCCAAATATTTCTGGGGGGGGGAATGGCCCTAGCCCTCACCCTCTGATCCAACAGGCCCCAGACATGCTCAATGGGATTGAGATCCGGGCTCTTCGCTGGTCATGGCAGAACACTGACATTCCTGTCTTGCAGGATCTCACGCACAGAACGAGCAGTATGGCTGGTGGCATTGGAGGGTCATGTCAGGATGAGCCTGCAGGAAGGGTAACACATGAGGGAGGAGGATGTCTTCCCTGTAATGCACAGCGTTGAGATTGCCTGCAATGACAACAAGCTCAGTCCGACGATGCTGTGACACACCACCCCAGACCATGACAGACCCTCCACCTCCAAATCGATCCCGCTCCAGAGTACAGGCCTCGGTGTAACGCTCATTCTTCACCGATAAACGTGAATCCGGTGAGACAAAATCGCAAGTCCTGTCTGGTCCAGCGACAGTGGGTTTGTGCCCATAGGCGACGTTGTTGCCGGTGATGTCTGCCTTACAACAGGCCTACAAGCCCTCAGTCCAGCCTCTCTCAGCCTATTGTGGACAGTCTGAGCACTGATGGAGGGATTGTGCGTTCCTGGTGTAACTTGGGCAGTGGTTGTTGCCATCCTGTACCTGTCCCGCAGGTGTGATGTTCGGATGTACCGATCCTGTGCCGGTGTTGTTACACGTGGTCTGCCACTGCGAGGACGATCAGCTGTCCGTCCTGTCTCTTTGTAGCGCTGTCTTAGGTGTCTCGTAGTATGGACATTGCAACTTATTGCCCTGGCCACATCTGCAGTCTTCATGCCTCCTTGCAGCATGCCTAAGGCACATTCACGCAGATGAGCAGGGACCCTGGGAATCTTTCTTTTGGTGTTTTTCAGAGTCAGTAGAAAGGCCTCTTTACTGTCCTAAGTTTTCATAATTGTGACCTTAATTGCCTACCGTCTGAAGGTGTTAGTGTCTTAACGACCATTCCACAGGTGCATGTTCATTCAATGTTTATGGGTCATTGAACAATCATGGGAAACAGTGTTTAAACCCTTTACAATGAAGATCTGTGAAGTTATTTGGATTTTTACGAATTATCTTTGAAAGACAGGGTCCTGAAAGAGGGACGTTTCTTTTTTTGCTGAGTTTAGTGTAACGAACTCCGAATGCCCAGGATTTTGGAATGAGATGTTTGATGAGCAGGTACACGTGAGGTACTGTTTGTGCGTGTGCCTTTTGAATAGATCTCTGCCCTTTATGTATAATTCAGCAGTCACAGTGGAATATCTGGTTCATTACTGCAGTGAATAACCGAGATGGAGGGAACTGCCATTTTGGGCACAGTGTTTTGGTTTGTAATGATCACAAAGTTGTAAGACTAAACTGTCTTGTATTGCTCTGGAAAGTGTCAGTGTCCTAGGGTGGCTGTCCAGTGACTCCAGTCCCATGGAGATGCTATGTAAGAAGGAGAGAGGACGGGAAAAAGAGAAGGGTAGATATTCCTTTCCCCCACTTCTAGTACAGTTCAATAATCAGACATGGGTGCACATTTTTGACCTAGTACTACACAGTTAATTAAAATAATCAACAAATCATCAAGTACGCATTGGGGTCCTGAGGACCTTGTTTGCTGACCCATGTTGACTCCAATGCTTCCCACAGTTGTGTCAAGTTGGCTGGAGTTCCTTTGGGTGGTGGACCATTCTTGATACACATGGGAAACTGTTGAGCATGAAAAACTCAGCAGTGTTGCAGTTCATGACACAAACCGGTGTGCCCGGCACCTACTACCATACGTCATTTAAAGGCACTTAAATATTTGTCTTACCCATTCACCCTCTGAATAGCGCACATACAATCCATATCTCAACTGTCTCAAGGCTTAGAAATCCTTTATAAGGATCGGACCCTTTAAAAAAAAAAATAGCCTAAAATGACATACCCAAATCTTACTGCCTGTAGCTCAGGACCTGAGGGAAGGATATGCATATTCTTGATACCATTTGTAAGAAAACACATTGAAGTTTGTGGAAATGTGAAATTCATGTAGGAGAATATAACACATTAGATCTGGTAAAAGATAATACAAAGAAAAAAATGTGATTTATTTTTTATTTTTTACATCATCTTTGAAATGCAAGAGAAAGGCCATAATGTATTATTCCAGCTCAGGCACAATTTAGATTTTGGCAGCAGTGTATGTGTAAAGTTTTAGACTGATCCAATGAACCATTGCTCATCTGTCAAATGTTGTATCAAGACTGCCCAAATGTTCCTAATTGGTTTATTAATACATTTTTAAGTTCATAATTGTGCACTCTCCTCAAACAATAGCATGGTATTCTTTCACTGTAATAGCTACTGTAAATTGGACAGTGCAGTTAGATTAACACGAATTTAAGCTTTCTGCCCCTATCAGATATATCTGTGTCCTGGGAAATGTTTTTGTTACTTACAACCTCATGCTTATCACATTAGCACAACTGTCCCGTATGTGTGTGGGGGGGTCTCTACGATCCCATAGAGTTTAAACTGTCTCCTCCCCTTCATCTACACTGATTGAAGTGGATTTAACAAGTGACTTCAATAAGGGATCATATATTTCACCTGGTCAATTTATGTCATGGAAAGAGCAGGTGTTCATAATGTTTTGTACATACATTATGGGTTCATTATAACAATCTTTGTGTATAAGGTCATCCTGTGAGTGGAGATAAAGACCACGTCTCAGCACGACGCCATTGTTAGTAAGTTTCACTCCTCGATTGTTCAGCCTGCCTTGCAACAGGTTGGCTTCCAGCAACCTCCTCTCCATAATGTGGTGCAGCTGCTACAGAAAAAACAACATTTTTACATTTTAGCAGACGCTCTCATCCAAAGCGACTTACAGTAGTGAGTGCATACATTTACATACTATTTTTTCTGTACTTGTCCCCCGTGGGAATTGACCAAAGAGTTAGGTCTGCTTCGTGTTTTCATTCTTTTTTTGAATATATATATATTGCGATACTGGTATTGTCACCCCTAATTACTTTACAATGCAGCATAATGTGACTTGCAGGCCTTATGTGGCCTGTAAACTATGAGTTTTAGGCCACTGTATTAGGGTAAAACTAGGCCCTCAAAATAAGGCCTTATGAAAAATGTATTGTATTGTCTTCCATTGAATGACAATATATTCACTTATGATCTCATTTGGTGAAGATCACAGAACTGAAAATGAAAGAATGCAACAACCAACAAACATGGGTGGTTCTGGCAATTCTAAAATTCACTCGAAAGGCACCCTGGGAAATATGGAAATAAGGCGATTGAATTCCTGTCCCGGAGGGCCGAAATGTTTCTGGTTTTTGATTTTTTTTTATGGTTCTTCAAATAACCATCCCATTTATGGTTCTTCAGAGACTCTTAAAATGGTTCCCCTATGCTATCGCTCTCAAAAACCTTATTAGGTTCAAACTTAAACCTTTATTTTTAAGAGTGTAGATGCAAGTACAACACATGCATTTGTTCTCTTTCACAGACATAGGCCTTCACACTTACTGTAGCCTACGTGTATGCAAATTCAACTGTTACTATACTCAATCAGGAAATGGAGGAACACACAGGAATGGGCAAAAATGACAAAACACTATTACAATTTTTTTTTTGTATGATAAAATAATTGTATTTTTAAAAATGTATTTACTTAAAATACATGTATTTGCAAATACAGTGCATTCTGAAATTATTTAGATCCCTTGACTTTCCCCCCCCAAAAAATGTATATTACAGCCTTACTCTAAAATATATATTTTTTTATTAAATCCTCATCAATCTACACACAGTACACCATAATGACAAAGTGAAAACAGGTTTGTAGAAATGTTAGCAAATGTATAAAAACAGAAATACCTTATTTACAAAAGTATTCAGAACCTTCACAACGAGACTCAAAATTGAGCTCAGGTGCATATTGTTTACATTGATCATCCTTGAGATGTTTTCTACAACTTGGTGTCCACCTGTGGTAAATTGAATTGATTGGACACGATTTGGAAAGGCACACACCTGTCTATATAAGGTTCCACAGTTGACAGTGCATATCAGAGCAAAAACCAAGCCATGAGGTCAAAGCAATTGTCCGTAAAGCACTGAGACAGGATTGTGTCGGCACAGATCTGGGGAAGGGTCCCAAAACATGTATGCAGCATTGAATGTCCCCAAGAACACAGTGGCCATCATTCTTAAATAGAAGTTTGGAACCACCAAGACACTTCCTAGAGCTGTCTGCCCTGCCAAACTGAGCAATCGTGGGAGAAGGGCCTTGGTCAGGGAGGTGACCAAGAACCCAATAGTCATTGACAGAGCTCCAGAGTTCCTCTGTGGAGATGGGAGAACCTTCCAGAAGGATAACTATCTCTGCAGCACTCCACAAATCAGGCCTTTATGGTAGAGTGGCCAGACAGAAACCACTCCTCAGCAAAAGGCACATGACAGCCCACTTGGAGTTTACAAAAAAACACCTAAAGGACTCTCAGACCATGAAAAACAAGATTGAACTCTTTGGCCTCAATGCCGAGCGTCATGTCTGGAGGAAACCTGGCACCATCTGTACGGTGAAGCATGGTGGCAGCATCATGCTATGCAGGGGTTTGCAATTCCAGTCCTCGAGGGACAAATTGGTGTCGGTTTTGCCCCAGCTAACACACCAGACTCTAATAATGACCTAATCATGGCCTTCAGTTTAGTATGTCATTTGATTAATCAGCTGTGTTTGCTAGGGATGGAGAAAAAGTGTGATGCCAATCAAGCCCTCAAGGACTGGAGTTGCCCACCCCTGTATGGGGATGTTTTTCAGCGGCAGGGACTGGGAGACTAGTCAGGCTAGAAAGATAAACCGATCAAAGTAGAGAGAGATCATTGATGAAAACCTGCACCAGAGCGCTTAGGGCCCCTGACTGGGGGCGAAGGTTCACCTTCTAACAGGACAACGACCCTAAGCACACAACCAAGACAACGCAGGAGTGGCTTCGGGACAGGTTTCTGAATGTCCCAGTCAAAGCCGGGACTTGAACCCAATCTAACATCTCTATAGAGACCTGAAAATAGCTGGTCAGTGACGTCATACCCAAGAAGACTCAAGGCTGTAATTGCTGCCAAAGGTGCTTCAACAAAGTACTGAGTAAAGGGTCTGAATACTTATGTAAATGTGATATTTCAGTTTTTACTTTGTCATTATGGGGTATTGTGTGTAGATTGAGGGGGGAAAACAATTTAATCAATTTTAGAATAAGGCTGTAACATAACAAAATATGAAAAGTCAAGGGGTCTGTATACTTTTCAAATGCACTGTTTGTTCAAATAGATGCAGGGTTTTTATTTCAGCTGTTCAGAAATAAGGCAGAGACATAGGCTGCATCATCATGGTTCAGAATGATTCAAGCTTTTTAATAATGGAAATTCCCTTAGCCAAAAATGTTCAATGTTAAATTGATAAAACATGAAAATATTCCATTGTCCTGTCAGGTCCACATCTTCACCTGCGGGATTAAAACTTGACTTAATTTATCTCGGGAATGATCTGATTTCTCTCTAAAGAAACCACAGGTTGGGCTCAAAAAAACCTACCTAAATGGAATTCAAGTAATTGGACCAACGTTGGTCAATTAGTTGTTTAATAACCAAAAAAAAAAAAATGTTGGTTAGCTCAGCGTTAGCAAAGATTATAATATACTGACACTTAGCAGCAGCTATGTTAGATAAAACGCATGCGCAGAAAATGATCCGGATCATTCGCTTTAAGAAAAAATACAATTTAAAAAAAAATATTTTTCGAATTGATTTACAATATTATATAACATTTTATTCAACTAGGCAAGTCAGTTAAGAACAAATTCTTATTTACAATGATGGCCTAGGAACAGTGACTTGTTCAGGGGCAGAGTGACAGATTTTGACCTTGTCAGGTCAGGGATTCGATCTAGCAACCTTTCGGTCAATGGCACAACGCTCTAACCACTAGGCTACCTGCCGCATCAAAGAATTTTCTACAAAATGTGTTCGAATGTAACTTGTCTATTGTGTAATAAGACCCCCCACAAAAAATAAACTTTATCTGTGATATTTCACACACACACAAAAATATGTTATTTTCCTTAGGTGGGCGTGGGTGAAAACTCAGTATATGTAGCCATGGCCTAAAAATAGACTACATAAATTACAGATGAGTGTGAGCCCTTATATATCCAACTTATACGTTACCTTTTGTAGGGTAATTCTGTTTCATTAAGTCAGATATACAATAAGCTTGCATAAAGGTCACGTTATCATGTCTGCATCAATACTCAGCCGTCATGAGCTCAGTTCACTGCATTGCCCACATACCCCCATTTTTTTCCCACACAACCTTGTTTTCAACATGGATGCTCGACATTTACCAGTAAATGTTGTTTACATGGAACATTTACTGACTAATTTGATCTCAGCTGTATGACATAAGACAGAAATTAGAATGGCTCATAACGATCTAGTTACATGTTACGTAAAATGCAAAGCGTCAACCGTTTTGTAACGTTAAAAAATAACATTTAGTCAAACGCCACAAACAATACACATAATGGCGCCTGCTAGGGGCCCATGAACGTGTATAGTGAAAATATTACCTGAAATTGCGAAAGTTTAGCTGGTATGTGGCCAATGGGAAGACCACCATTGAGGTGTAGACAACCAATAGAATGGTGGTAATTCAGTTGGGGTTGGTCTTTGTTGCAACGGCTTTTCTTCATACATGTTCCCGGGTGCAAATACTCTCATAACGTTTCCTGCACTGATGCATGGTGGTCGAACGGAGGGATTGTTGGAAAATTGCGGAGGTTAGTATATAAATTGGGTATTTTTTTTTTTTACCCAGTGTGCATTATTCCCACAGCCATCTCTGAGAAGAACTACAACAGGGACTGTAAATGAGGGACGGGAGAAACCTGCTTTACAATAAAATTGAATGTCAAAGAACAATCATTCTTAACCTGAATTAGCTAGCCAATAGATTTTCTTGTTGCCTAAGTGCATTATCAGCTACGTGTGCAACCCACTATAGTGTTCCTATGAAGCGACGAATTATTGTTAGGCTACACAGCTGGCTGTGTAACAGTCAATGTAGCCTATTGGGAAACTCCAATTCAACAAATTTAGGCTAGGCTATCACTTGATGAATTGCGGTTTGTCTTAACACAGATTATCTTTATGTATCGTTAACTCGTGTGCAGTCTTCTAACTCAGTTGTTCCCAACGTGTTACTGTATCACCAATTTAATTTCTCTGCCCGGAGTATTCCATCATGTGCATTTTACCAGCAGGCCTATGGACTCATGTCGAAGTACCCGCTGTGGCTAGGGCAAACACCCTCAGTGGGTCTAGTACTGGTAGGGAAAAACTTTCCTAGCTATCCTGCTCTGGCACATGCCAGTTTAGAAGTTGCAACATTTGTAACAACGCGTCTGTCTCAAGCTTGCAAGTCATTTTACCAAATAAAGTTAGTGTATGTTGCCTAATAAATCAAACTTGAATACCAATACTTAATATACATAGCAATTTAAAGTTGTCTACGTTTTCTTTACAAGACAGAATGCTGAATAAAATAGCATTTGCACTTACTCTGTTACAGGTTGTATGTGTGGTTGGTCTTTGAGACACTTCCACAGTGAAGTATTGCTTACCTGACTTTTTAGATGTGTATTGATTATTATTATTATTATTTTACATTGAACCTTTATTTAACTAGGCAAGTCAGTTAAGAGCAAATTCTGATTTGCAATGACAGCCAAACCCGGATGACGCTGGGCCAATTGTGCACCGTCCTATGGAACTCCCAGTCACGGCTGGATGTGATACAGCCTAGATTCGACCCAGGGACTGTAGTGACACCTCTTGCATTGAGATACCGCTGCGCCACTCAGGATACTGATCATTTATTGCCAGAGAAGGGTTGTTTACGTAACAGGTTAAAATAATTAACTTAGCAGGTTAGGAAAACTAATGCAGTAGGTTAGGTGAATTAAGTTAACATAGCGGTTTAGGCTTAGCTACCATGCTACAGTTGTCAACAACAGTTGTCCATGATAAGACCACTGGATAGAACGGTAGGCCTACTCCATCTAACTACAACGGTAGAAACTAAAGTTCCATCTGTGGTGAGAAATCATCAGTATCATAACACCGATACTGTCGTTGAACTTGATATCTATCACCTGGTACATGTGCAGAACCATGTAAACACCTGCAGACTTTGCTTACATGCATGTGTCGGTGCATGTTCTTCCATCTTGTGCACATGCCTTTGGTCACAAGCAAACAAATCTTTTTTTCCACATACCGAGACCATCGTTTTGAAGTTGGCTAAATAACACTTTCCTGGGGATATTTTGTCTAAAATGTCAACCAAGTGAAGGACCAACAACATGGATAATTGGTAGAGTAAGTTCAACTGAAGTGTATGCAACATTCTGACTTGTAAAGGGAATGTAACTTAAATGTGCGTGGCGTTGCCTACATAATTTAAAGGCATCGTCATATTTTGTGTATATAGTGTCAATGGCTGTCGCTACATATTTTTGCCCTAGATATTTTTTTGTATTTTATTTAACCTTTTATTTTATCAGGGAGTCATACTGTGACCAAGGTCTCTTTTACAGATGAGCCCTGAATAGCAGAAAATACACACATCAATGTAAATACAAAGGGCGAGCAGAAAGAAAAACACGGGCACAAAAAATCTAATCAAAGTTTATTTGTCACGTGAGCCAAATACAACGGGTGTAAACCTTAGGGTGAAATGCTTACTTACAGGCTCTTAAAAATGAACACATTCACAGTCTAGGACCGATAGGAGCGTTGACTGAATAATCTGCTTTCTAATATTTAGCTAGAGGCAGGACCTATTTCTATAGAAGAAGCCCATTTTTATTCTTAGCTTCTTAACTAACTCATCAATATTCTTTTTAAAAGACAGCGTTTCATCTATCCATATGTCCAGATATTTCTAAGCATGGACACCATCCAAAGTACATAAGCTTAAATCATCATAGTTATTTTTATGTGCTCCAGAGAACAACATATACTTAGTTTTACCTGCATCCAGTACTATTTTCAGGTCTATAAAGTTTTTCTGTAATACAATGAGGGCAGACTATAGAGCCTGGTCACCTGTGGGGGCAATGGCATACACAACAGTATCATCGGCATATAAGTGCAGGTTAAGTCGATATTGTTAATTTAAGCTGTAAAAAGTACAGGACCCAGAATCGACACCAGCGGGACACCTTTGGTAATATCCAGGAAACCCGATTTGACACCATCGATAGATACACAATGAGGTCTATCTGTCAAGTCATTTTTAAACCATTTACATGCAGCCTGGTCTAGGCCAATTTTAGGACTGCCTTTTGATTTTGCAGTGTGTGATCAACAGTATCAAAAGCCTTTGTGCTGCCCTCTTCATTGACTTGTCAATGTTGCTTTTTATCCATACAGTTAACCACATTTATAACTAGGGATGCAGACTGATTTACATTTCAAGATGGGAAAGATCTTAGCTGAGAATTAATCAAGGATTCAAATATTTTTGCTCAGCAAGAACATTTTAGGAGCAGAGCAATTTAATAATTATTTAGGTCAGCACCTTTTGTGAAGGGGGAGAACATGGGCCGCCTTCCAAATCTTGGGGATAGTGCCAGATATAATCGTCAGGTTGAAAATATGGGTTAAAGATTCAGCAATCGGAGTGGTTTTTAATCATCAATCTTAAGCAAGGCATCTAGCACATAGTATACTGAACAAAAATATAAATGCAACATGTAAAGTGTTGGTCCCATGTTTCAGTAGCTGAAATAAAAGATCCCAGAAATGTTACATACGCACAAAAAGCTTATCTCTCATTCTGTGCACAAATTTGTTTATATCCCTGTTAGTGAGGATTTCTCCTTTGCCAAAATAATCCATCCACCAGACAGGTGTGGCATATCAAGAAGCTGATTAAACAGCATGATAATTACACACATGTGCATCTTGTGCTGGAACAAAAGGCCACTCTCTAAAATGTGTAGTTTTGTCACAACACAATGCCACAGATGTCTGCAGGAATGTCCACCAGAGTTGTTGCCAGAGAATTGAATGTTAGTGTTAATAATAAACTGGTCTTGAACATCTCTACTAAGAGCATTGTTTTTGGTACAAGTTATTCCATAAGTTCTAGAACAGCTGAATCTGGTAATGAGGAGACTAAATTACTTGGCGTTACCTTAGATTGTAAACTATCATTGTCAAAACATGTAGATTCAATGGTTGTAAAGACGGGGAGAGGCTCTGCTTTTTTGACACCACACTCCACAAAGCAAGTCCTGCAGGCTTTATTTGTATCTTAATTATTGTCCAGTCAAGTGGTGCGAAGAAAGACCTAGTTAAGCTGCAGCTGGCCCAGAACAGAGCAACACGCCTTGCTCTTCATTGTATTCAGAGAGCTAATATTTATACTATGCATGCCAGTCTCTCTTGGGTAAGAGTTGAGGAAAGACTGACTGCGTTACTTCTCGTTTTATAAGAAACATTCATGTGCTGGAAATTCCAAATAGTTTGCATAGTCAACTTACACACAGCACTGACATACACACCCCACCAGACGTGCCACCAGGGGACTTTTCACAGTCCCCTGGTCCAGAACAAATTCAAGGAAACATACAGTAAGTATTATACAGAGCCATTAGTGCATGAAACTCCCATCTTATATAGTGCAAGGGAACAGCAAACCTTGTTTCAAAAAACAAATAAAGCAACTCCTCAAGGCACAATGCCTTTCCCCCATGTAATCTACTTGTGTCTATGTACTGACATGTATGTGTAACTGATAGATGCACACACACTACACGTTAATGTTTTTCAATGTATGTAAATTGTAAAGTATTTTTGTCTGTAATGTTTTTTGTTGTTGTCGGACCCAAGTAAGACTGTTGCCATTGGAGTCGGCTAATGGGGATCCTAAATGTATCAAATAAAACATTTTTCATTTCTCTACCATAAGCCGCCTCCAATGTTGTTTTAGAGAATTTTGAAGTACGTCTAACCGGCCTCACAACCGCAGACCACGTGTATGGCGTCGTGTGGGCGAGCGGTTTGCTGAACGTAGTGCTCCATGTTGGGGTTATGGTATGGACAGGCATTAGCTACGGACAATGAATACAACTGCATTTTTAAATACTGCATTTTGAATGCAAAAAAAATACAGTGATGTGATTGTGAGGCCCCTTTTTTTATGCACAAATTAAATAATTTAATTATTAAATTAAACTTGTATTTTATAATTTGAAACTGAATTGAGCATTGCATTGTTTTAAAATTCAATTTAATTGAAAATTCAATATTTATATATTCAGTTTCAACATGGTAGATTTTTTTTTTTTTAAGAATCTGTGTATCAAGTTTACAAAACTATAATTTCAAATTGACCAAAGTTTCATATATTCAACTTCTCATATTTTAGGTTTTCAAGTTCAGTTCTCTAAATTCAGAACCAGAGACATCTTGAATCATGTTTGTTTTTGTGTCCTGTTTGTTTGAGTAGGTTGAGACATGCTCTTGGCCCAGATAAACCGTGACTCCCAGGGGATGGCAGAGTTCCAGGATGCAGACGGCCAGCAGGTGACCCTCTGTCTGGCTGAGGCAGTGACCGTGGCAGGTGAGCTCTGTCGGGGTCCTAACCCAACACAGGGGAGGTCAAAGGGTCAAACCAACTACTAATGGGAAGTGGTCAGAGAATATAATTCAATGTATTTATCACAGTTCAGAGTAAAATACTACAGCAAGCTTGGTACTTTGATTATATCCCAAGGCTGGGTTAGGAAAATAGCTTTCATATTCCCACAGTATAACTACTATGTGTATCAACACTGTCATTCCACTATATCAACATATGTAGATGGGTTTTAGAACTCAACGTGGGACCTAATTAAAGTAACATACTGCCTAATAGAAAAAGTGCACCACCACAATTATTATCGTGTCTCGACCAGCTCTTAGTTACATGCATGTGTCGGTCATTTCCCCGTTAATACTGACTGTTATGATCCTATATAGACGGCGATCATATGGACACAGTGAGTCTACAGGCGGTAACCCTTGCCGACGGCTCCACAGCATACATACAGCATGACCACAAAGGTAAGCGTGCATCACTCTCATGTCATTATCAGTGAGGTGAGAGAAAAGCAAAAATGTCCACATTTGCCTCAAGTCTTCTCTATGTACAAATGCAAGGTCTTATCCTCTATGGTAAAGATACGGGAAGGGAGTAAGCTAATCCTAGATCTGTGCTTAGCAGGGGCTTCTGAGACAAGTATGTTGTGGCTCAGTGACAGCTCTGATTAGAGTTCAGTCTAATTGAGAGGAGTAGTTTCCTTTTCAGATGGACAGCTAATGGACGGACAGGTCATCCAACTGGAGGATGGGTCTACTGCATACGTCCAGCATATGTCCATGCCAAAATCAGGTGAAGGATATGAACCAGACTCTTACATGTACTTTTACCTGCATTGTTGGGAAGGGCCCGTGAGTAACCATTTCACTGTTGGTCTACACCTGTTGTTTACGATGCATGTGAAAATAAACATTTGATTTTTGACCTGTGCTTATCAGGCATAACCTGGATAACATCTGTGTTTCGTTGACAGACGTTTGTGTATAATGCATTTCTAGAGACTACCATGTGTATTGCATGTTTATATTGTAGGAGGAGACAGTTTGCAACTTGAAGATGGACAGGCTGTCCAGCTAGAAGATGGAACAACAGCCTACATTCATGCACCCAAAGGTAAATGTTGTTCATCAAGGATGTAGTCCAGATTCTGTCTGGTCTCTCTTTCTTTCTTCTCTTGGATTGGCATTAGGTTTAGGTATAATTATTTATCATTAGCAATTAGGATAGAAGTGACACCTTTCTCTTTGTTAGGCCATGTGATATTTTTTGCCTCAAATTCAATCTCGGCTGTACAAGAATACCTATGGGAGTAGTGACTAGGGGCCACATTGGTCACGTGTAACCTTTCTCCTGATACCTCCTCAGAGACATATGAACAGAGTAGCTTGCAGGCGGTGCAGTTGGAGGACGGCAGCACGGCGTACATCCAGCACACGGTGCACATGCCCCAGTCCAACACCATCCTGGCCATTCAGGCCGACGGCACCATCTCCGACCTGCAGACAGACGGGGGCATAGACCCGGAGACCATCAGTGTGCTGGAGCAGTACACCACCAAGGTAGTGCGATATCTAAACCCAGATCCATAGAGGGAAGTATAGATTTATTCATATAGACATGGATACTAAACATGTCACCTCTGCTTTGCTCTGCAACATGGTCATGAAAAGACTGGGTTGACAAAGTATGTGGTTCCTTCCCTTATTTCTGCACACATTAAAGCTGGGCGGGAGTAGAGAATGTTCCATGTTACTATAGGGCAGGGGTACCCAACTCTTACCTACGAGGTCCAGAGTCTAATGGTTTTCTGGTTCTACCTTGCAATTAATTGCACGCACCTGTTGTCCCGGGTCTAAGTCAGTCCCTTTATTAGTGGGGAAGAATGAAAGTATGCAGTGGAACTGGCTTTGAGGTCCAGAGTAGAGTTTGAGGACTCAAGGTTATGGGCTGCAGTATTGCTGTGAAGAGAGTCTCATTCAGAAGCACTATATAATGATGCATTTAATTTGCTTGTTCACCAGGTGGAGAATGTAGAGAGTGGGCTGTTTGGCCGAGAGGAGACTGATAATGGCATCCACATGCAGGTACTGTCACTCAGCTGGATAATGTTCATTAGAACAGGGTTTTTCAACCCTCGCACCCAGATGTTTCACATTTTTGTTTTAACCCTAAACTGGCATGCAACAAAGAACTTTTGAAAACATTTTGCAATGGAAAACAAAAAGGTACGTATCTTACTCCACAAGTCCAGGTAGATCCTCTGTGTTTTAGTACGGTCTCTTCCTGTTTGGTGGCTAATGAACAAGACCCTGGTTTTGTCATGAGGACCTAATGTCTCCTCTTCTCTTCAGATTGTTCTCCAGGGTCAAGAGGGTAGGACAGGAAGGGTTTCACACGTAGGGGAGAAGTCCTTCCACTGTGACCACGAGGACTGTGGGAAACTCTTTACCACTGCTCACCATCTAAAGGCAAGGCCCTGTGTTTGTCTCAATACCATTATCCTCTCTTTGTCAAATATTTTGTCTAATGAGTTTTGTTCTTCTTACTTCTAATAAAAGCTAGAGTATTTTGTGTGTGTGTGTGTGTAGTTTGTTTTTACTGTTGCTGTAATATAGCTTTGTTTGTGTTTCCCACAGGTACACGAGAGATGCCACACTGGAGATAAGCCATATATCTGTGACCACATTGGCTGTGGGAAGAAGTTTGCTACAGGTAGCAAGCTACTGTGAGGGCTTTAACTCTTCTCATGGGTCATGCAACCTTGCTGATTTCTTCTTTGTGTTTAAATTGTCTCTAGACTAAAGTTGTTTGGCACCTTGTTTTGTCCTCTTCAGGGTATGGGCTGAAGAGTCACTCGCGTACACACACTGGGGAAAAACCTTACCGCTGCCAGGAGATCAACTGCCAAAAGTCTTTCAAAACATCCGGAGACCTACAGAAGCACACACGGACACACACAGGTACAATACACTGGTACAATACACTCCCGGTAGAAATACACAGGTACAATACACTGGTACAATACACTCCCGGTAGAAATACACAGGTACAACACACTCTCGATAGAAATGCACTGGTACAACACACTGGTACAATACACTCCCAGTAGAAATGCACTGGTACAATACACTCCCGGTAGAAATGCACTGGTATAATACACTCCCGGTAGAAATGCACTGGTACAACACACTCCCGGTAGAAATGCACTGGTACAACACACTCCCGGTAGAAATGCACTGGTACAACACACTCCCGGTAGAAATGCACTGGTACAACACACTCCCGGTAGAAATGCACTGGTACAACACACTCCCGGTAGAAATGCACTGGTACAACACACTCCCGGTAGAAATGCACTGGTACAATACACTCCCGGTAGAAATGCACTGGTACAATACACTCCCGGTAGAAATGCACTGGTACAATACACTCCCGGTAGAAATGCACTGGTACAATACACTCCCGGTAGAAATGCACTGGTACAATACACTCCCGGTAGAAATGCACTGGTACAATACACTCCCGGTAGAAATGCACTGGTACAATACACTCCCGGTAGAAATGCACTGGTACAATACACTCCCGGTAGAAATGCACTGGTACAATACACTCCCGGTAGAAATACACAGGTACAATACACTCCCGGTAGAAATGCACTGGTACAAGGAAGAGGATGGGTTCCACTTATTCTTCCACCTATTGAGTTTTCTTTGTCACTGTCTCCTCTGCCTTGTGTTGGGGTCAGGTTGCTATTTTCAATATAGGCCATTGATAGATCTCAGGTTTCTCACTCTCGAACCCCCATTATGTCTAATGTACATTCTGAGACGTAGTCTTACTCTCGTTTGTCCTGCCTTGTGTTGTTTTCAGGAGAGAAGCCATTCAAATGTCCTGTTGAGGGCTGCGGACGGTCGTTCACCACCTCCAACATCCGCAAGGTTCACATCCGCACGCACACCGGAGAGCGGCCGTACTACTGCGCTGAGCCCAGCTGCGGGCGATCCTTCGCCAGCGCCACCAACTACAAGAACCACATGAGGATTCATACAGGCATGTACCAAAATACTTGGCTTCTTCGTTACATGTTATTTACATGGCCATATAGGAAGGAGCTGTCTGATGGAGACTTTTTGGACCAAAATGTCATGTTCTTTTTTTTGAAGCAATCTCAATATACCTTGACTGAGTTGTTTTTTTTTGCCCAATGATAACAATGTGTTGTACCTGTCCATGTGTCCAGGAGAGAAACCTTACGTGTGCACCGTGCCAGGGTGTGATAAGCGATTCACGGAGTACTCCAGCCTGTACAAGCACCATGTGGTCCACACGCCCTGCAAGCCCTACAACTGCAACTACTGCGGGAAGACTTACAAACAGATCTCCACCCTGGCTATGCACAAGCGCACAGCGCACAACGACACGGAGCCCATCGAAGAGGAGCACCAGGCCTACTTTGAGCAACCCACAGGTCAGTGTTTGTGTGTACGCCTGTGCACATAATGAGAGGGGAAAGTAATACTGCACTCTATACTCAGCTGTGACATATAGTAGACAGAATAGCAGTTTACCTCTTTCTAAAGAAATGGCGAATGATGAAATCATTGATTTCTTAAATGATGTTGAATACTGACAAATTGCAATGATTGCTTGGATACGGAGATGACTTTCATTGGCCCTCATTCAATCTCAGACGACCTGTCATCAACACGTTAAACCTCACCCTATTCATTTATTCTGTGGTTTTCTAAGCTGGACCCTGTTTTCCCTGTCTGATTCAGATGCCATTGATGATCCCGAGGTCACCTACACGTCTGTTGTGGAGGTGGAGGACTCCTTTTTGGAACAGGTGTCTGTGGGGACCCCAGAGGTTCTAGGGCAACAGCACCAAGTGTCTCTAGTCACTCAGGATGGAACAACACAGCAGGTAAGCATCCATGTCACACATCAGTGTTTCCACTACTACTGGCTCACTTTCTCTCCCTTGCATATGGATGGATTTTATATTATTCTTTGCTTTTCATGTATTTTCGCTGGAACTAATGATCTTTAAACTTAAATAATGCATTGCTGGGTGCGTAACACAAACTGTTCTTCAATAACTCTTTTATAGAGGAAATGAAGAAACACCATTCGTACATGTATGTTGATGAGTGCATGTTGTGACGGTTGGAGTAGTAGGAAACGAGCTGATGTTGTTATACTTCAGGTCAGTATCTCCGAGGCGGATTTGCAAGCGATGGGCGGTACAATTACCATGGTAACACAAGAAGGTACCACCATCACCATCCCAGCCCATGAGCTGATGTCACAAGGGCATTCTGTCACCATGGTGACAGAGGATGGCACGGAGGGACAGGTATCTATCAATTATTAAAGAATGTTTCGTTATAATTATTTTTATGTAAAGTTGGGTGTGTTATTTTAATTGTTTTATATTCCCGGGTTGCTGCCCATCTGCACTACTGCCAATGTCCATTCTATGTACTAGGAAAAGACAGAAATATATGTACCTACGATTTTTTTCTGGGTAGATGTTGGTAAACCAAGTATACCTTCAGCAAAAATAAAATAAAGATTCCACACACTCCCAATACATGTGGGATTTATTTAAAAAATAAATAATAATAATATTTTCAAAACATGAGTGACCAACAACAAAACATACTACAGCATAATTACATGTAATCTACAATATTTATAATAATAAACGCACAAAATACAGGATTTATTTTGACTTAAGGGACAAAATGTTTCGAGGCCTAATCAATCTCACTTCGGAGCAAAGTCTTTGTGTCCTTGATTTTTGCGTTCTATATTTTATACTCTGTATTCTCTTTTTCAAATGTTATTTCTGTCCTCTGCAGGTGCAAATTATGACCCCAGATATGACCACGTTCCAGACAGTGGAGGAGGTGGATTTTATCCAGGAACAGGAGCACCAGGTGGTGTCTTCAAGCCCTCACCCGGTCACCCTATTGGCTACTTCCAATGGCACTCACATCGCTGTACAGGTATGCCACAATGAGCAGCCTATGGATGTTAGTTAGGCTGCGTTTACACAGTTACCCCAATTCTAGTGTATTGGCAAATCTGATACCTAGGTCTACCTGATCTTTTCTCCAATGTGTAAATGGAAAAAACAACATAGAATCTGATCTTTAGGCTGCGTTTACACAGGAAGGCCAATTATTGGCAAAAGAGCTTACCTGTTTGGTCAAAAGACCAATTAGTGGAAAAAGATCAGAATTGGGCTGCCTGTGTACGTGCATTCGTATGTGAATCTCAATCCTGATACAATTCTGATGCTTCAAATGTGACCTCAGTCTGGATGCGTATATATATATATATATCTTTCACATTACCTGCTGTTACCATGACAACCACCACAAAATTTAAAGGAGCAGTGACAGGAAATTAGCGTTGCATCTTTGCTCAGTTTGAGAGGCTAATACGCAGATATATGAATACGCAGATCGGATAGAGGTCACATGTAAAACTGAGTGTCAATCAGAAAATAACCTGAATTGGGTTCTTCAGATGGCTGTGTAAACACAGCCTTGGTGAACATGTTACCTAGCTACTTGGTTTGGGAGATGGAAGGTAACACCACAGATGTATAAACCTGAAGCATACTGTTGGCATTTCCACTCACTACCAAATATGGTGACGATGGGAAGCCCAGTGGCCGGAGAAGATTGAGCCAGATGGATTTTGTCTGACATTCTGCACATTTTTTCATCCATTAAACATTTGATCTCAATGTGTTCTGTTACCAAAACTACAATCTGTTAGTGGCCATTTTTTATTTTTTTATTTGCCTTTACCCTTTGACAAAGTTTCTAAAAAAAATGAGGTTGTTTAGTTTGAGTGCAAGGGTGAGTTGAGTAATTGCACTGTGTGGACTTCAGAATAGGTGTTACGTAATGGATATATACATGTACATGCTAGAACTCACCAATAGAATCTCTCTAGCTTGGCTCTGCCCCAAATTATTAATTTGCTACCATTGGAAGACCACAGCCTGTAGTTATCTTGGTTTAGTTATACAAATATTTATACTCACATTACCTGATGTTGCAGATATATATATATATATTTATATTTATATGAATATATATATATATTTATATGAATGAGAGAGAATTCCATGTGGAAAAGGGGACAGATCCTGCTCTTCATTCAGTATCTGTCTTAAATTATGTGTTCTGTTTGAC